>NC_143021.1:124963812-125161312 GCF_055824585.1 Amblyomma mixtum
TTTGTAGCTGCGAGTTCGAATACACCCTGACCTAGTTTCAAAGAGCAGGGCCCTGCCTCTTGAATTATCATAGAAAAATTCTTTCCTGCTCTGCCTTTTCCAGCATCGATATAGTTCTATGCTATGCTTCTTTTTCATTTAATTAATCCAGTTCTTAACTTCCACGTTTGTAACCTGTCGTTTAATGCTGTTTCCTTCTCCATCCTCATGACCGACATACTTACTGGCTAGTTTTCTCGTTTTTTTCCGCCACTGTGAGTCAACGCTCTCTCTGTATCAGTATTTAAATACCTTAGCTGCCCACCTGTTATCGCCCAATTTCCTCAGGCGTTCTTCATAAATATTTTACTCTTAGCCTCCAGTGCTTCGAACGATGCCCAGCCCATATCTTCTTGTACTGCGTCGTTTGTGCTTTTGCCGTGGGCACCTAGTGCCAATCTTTTAACAGCTGTCCGATTTACGTCCAATCTGGACTGAACTTCTGCCCTTAAAAAGAGAAGCGCACTCCCGGAAGTAGGCCCGGGCATCATTATTCCTTTCCAAATACCTCTCAGCACTTCATAATTGTTGTACCCCCACAATGTCTTATGTTTCATATCCCGGCGTCTCTTCGACCTTTTGCCCTAAGAGCCTGTTCATGCCTTTCCCTGTATATCCGCCCTTCGTTTATCCATATCCCAAGGAATTTGTATTCGGCCACTTTGGGTATTTCGTGGCCTTCTATTGCAAGCACCTGATAAGTTATATCGCTGAAAAGCATCACACCTGACTCAGTTGGGTTACAACTGAAACCTAGAGCGTCTCCTTCGTCTCCACAACAATTAACAAAAGTTTCTAAATCTTCCTGGCTATCTACAGGCAGTACAATATCGTCCGCACACATTAAAAATGGGATCCGCTGCTCAACTACATTTCCGCCTAATCTGTACGACAGATAATAACGTAGATTACTTTCTTTTAGCCTTCTTTCCATATTTATCACAAAGCATGAACAGCAGCGGTGATAGAGAGCAACCTTGGCTTAATTCTTTATTTACCCCCCCCCCCCCCCCCCCCCCCAGTTGTGGTACTTTTTAACCCTTACCATGTAATTTCAAATTTATTATCTCGGTAGATTTCCTGTAGAAAATCAAGTACCGTATGACCGATACCTACATCTTTTAATATGTTCCACTGGAATTCCCTGTTCACCGTATCGCATGCACCGCTTTTGTGGAGAAAGGCTAAATAGAGAGGTCTATTTTCCGTCTTAGCTGTTTCTATGCATTGGGTAAGCACGAACAGGCTATCATCGAAGCACCAACCCCTTCTGAACCCATTCTGAAGTTCTTAGAGTATCCTATTACCTCCTAACCTCGGCTGCATTTTTAATTTCACCGCCTGCACTCCCAGCCTGTGTATAACAGATGTTATCGTAATCGGACGGGAGGATTTTATGTTCATCTTATCTCCTTTCCCTTTATAAATCAAATTCATTTTACTCGGTCTGCAGCTGTGCGGAATTTGCTTATTTGTTATGACTGTCTCCAATGCTTTTATCAGCGCTTCCTTGCGTTTTTGGCCAAGGTCATTAATCAGCTTAATTGGAGTTTCGTCTGTCCTTGCGGATGTGGTTTTAGGAACATTTACTTCCCCCTTTTTCCAGTTAAGACTAGTCAGTTCTAAGCACTTCTATATTTTGCTGTCCTGTGTTGCTCCCTCATTTGGGGAGATTACCTTATTGTCCTTGCTAAAAGACGCAGCTATATCTTAGGTAATGTAGTTCACAGCATCTTCCCCCTCTAAACATTTTCCCTCAGCATCTTTTATCTGTTCCTGCTTTCTTTGATTTCTTTTTACCAACCATCTTATAGGGTTCCAGAATTTTCTTGGCCCAACCTTTATTTGCGTCGCGAACTTCAGCCAGCCATTGATCAAAGGACTGCTTTATTTTAACCTGGACTAGGACCTGAACTTGCTGTTTCTTTTTTCGATATGATTCCCATTTTTCGCCTATTTCCTCTTCAGATAATTGCTCCATCTTTGCTTCTCTCTGTTCCCTTGAAGACGCCCGTCATTGTTCAATGGCCTCCGTAATTTCCATATTCCACCAGCTTTGTGGCTTCCTCTTTCCTCTAGGGCGGTTAACTCTATTTACTTGTTTAATTTTTTTAGTGATGAGCAGTTCTAACTGCTTATAATCCCACTTTGCCATGGGGCCTTTCTCGATTACTTGTTCTATTTCGGCTGATATTAGCGCTATTTGTTCATCGTTTAATTTTACGTTGTCTTTTTGACTTCGCTGCATTTCTCTTTTGACTAGGGCTCCCAACTGTAGACTAATACGTTTATGATCACTTCCTAGGCTGTACTTCCCCTCTTCGTCTGTTTCCATAATTGCGAGCTTGGAATAGATGCCTTGCGACATTAGACAGCAGTCAATTGTTGTCTGCGTGTTACGGGATTCCCACGTGATTTGTCCCTCACATTTAGTTTCTCTATTGCAATAACTAGGCTGTGCCGCTCACAGAAGTCTAGCATTAACTTCCCGTGCGGCGGCGCCGCGTGCGGCGCCCCATGAATCCACAACACGCAATGTACACGTTGGTCCAGAAAATGGAGCGCGTCCAGTCAATGCACATATGTCTTATAAACGTATCTTCGAATTGTGTACGGAGGTGGTCACTTCACTTTATTTTATTACCTTAAAGGCGCCAACTTGGGGGTATACATAAGGGGTGGGAGAAGAAATATTGATTGAATATGATTGCCTCGATGATATTTATGAAGGGCATATTTAAATTGTTAACAAAGGTTGATTGGCAGCTGCTGGCATAGACGTCGTGGGGAAGGCCTCAACAACTTAAATACTAGCGCGTACATTACAGACATTCAAATTAGGCGAGTAGCGAAATTCTTCGGAACGCACTCAATGTGGCAGACGCCAAGCTTTGTCTAGTTGCCCGATACACCACAGCTTTCGCTCTGTTACCAGGTCCAACAGCGGTTACACCACACCTATTTTGTTTGCGGACTAGGCACGTCCTGAAAAACTCAGGGGCACTTTGTCTTTCTATAGTGCTGCAAGGAGAAAGCGTTTCCTGGCGCTGTGTTTTTGTTTTCATATTTTTTTATTTTATTCTTATTTCTGTTTCTTTCCCAATTTTAATTTTTTTTTTCATTTTGTTACTTATTTTTTATTTCTTTTATTTTATTTATCAAACCCAAGCATTCACTGCATGCGCATTAATTCATGCTCAAACCTGTAGCCTTCGTGGATGAGTGGCAGCGTCACCACTTCATATGCCAAGGGCTCCTGCTCGATTCCCTGCCTCGACAGAGTTTTTGTTTTAAGTAGTGACGCCGAAACGCGGACACATTTGATAACATTCCTTGGTCACGACAGTAAAGGCAGGAAAGGCTTTCGCCTAAATGAAGTAAGTGATAACGGAAATAAGCATACATCAGATATTTTGGCCATGATTTTTGCGGCGAATAAAATAAAGGACTTGCGGACAACATAATGCCATCTTCCCAGAAACGGGCTTGCAAATTGGACAGTTCGCCCAATAAGCATGGCCTCAAGAATGTTTAGTGTGTCATTCGGCACCCACTGCCAGTAAAAATGGACCTAAGCTATCCACGAACGCCTGTGGATGACAAAAATCAGTCTACAAGTTAGTTGCAGGTTACATCATTCCTTGGCTAGATACGCGTCAGCTGCCCCTGTTCGTATGACTATCACAACAGTTATGTTCAGGTGGTAGTGAGGTTGAAGAAACTTGTGCTTCCGGTGGTAAAAAGTGGAATGAAAAAGTGGGATTATAATCAGTTAGAACTAACCATCAGTTCAAAAATTAATCAAGTAAAAGGAGTAAAGCACTGGAGAGGAAAGAGGAACCCACGAAGCTGGCGAGAATATGGAAATTAAGGTGGCCATCGAACAACGACGTGTGGCTTCAAGGGAACACAGAGGAGCAAAGAAGGTGCAGTTATCTTGTAATGCCATGAAAGGTCATGCGCAAAAAAGACTGCACGAAGCCAGAAGACACGACAGAAAGAGCGCAAACTTACAACTAGTTTATTAAGACGTTGACAACTTTAAATATAGCCGCCGCGGTGGCTCCGTGGCTATGGTGCTCGGCTGCTGACCCAAAAGACGCGGGTTCGATCCCGGCCGCGGTGGCTAGAATTTCTTTGGAGGAGAAATTCTAGAGACCCGTGTACTGTGCGATGTCAGTGCACGTTAAAGAACCCCAGGTGGTCGAAATTTCCGGAGCCCTCCACTACGGCGTCTCTCATAGCCTTAGTCGCTTTGGGACGTTAAACCCCACAAAACCAAACCAAACCAACTTTAAATATAAGAAAAGCAGGTGCACGCGCTGCGGATACACCCAGAGCATGCCTGGCAAACGTGATAACACCATCATACCCTGCAAGAGAGATCTTAACAAAGCTGACTGGCTTCCATGCAATGTAAGAAACGTATCGCTAACGCAATTGTGTGCATTCTTTATTAAGAAAGATTCCATTATTTCTTGCGCCATGGCGTTGCTGCCCTGGCCAAGAATCTTGATCTCATTCTGTCGCGACCAGAATTATCATTTTCGGCAATGTTCGGTCAAATTCATAGAACATTCCTTATACCTTAACGTGCACTCGTACTCCCCTGCACGATCACGCAGCGTCATGATTTATTTTTTTTATTCAAATACCCTAAAGGCCCTTTACAGGCATTACATAGGGGGTTACAAAAACAATAAAGCAATCGTATTACATAACACAGTGAAAAATATCACAAAGCATAAACAAACATGAGCTCAGATAAATAGGGAAGACAACAGGATAAATGAAGTATTTTAAAACACGCACACGTGGACCACATTGTTCAAGACAATCTAAAAAAGAATACACTTCTGATAATATTTCATTAAGGGCCAGCAAAGAGTAAGCTCTTCAGTTTGTTAAGAAATGCGTCGTAATTGTTTTCGAGAACAATTTCTGCAGGTAGTTTATTCCAGTGATAGATGGCAAGGAACAATGGCGAATGACGCATAAGTTCAGTGTGAGCAATCCGGGGTTGCACTTTGAAGCAGTGGTCTAATCGGGGGAAAATGCGATGTGCTGGTTTGATATGAGAATCTGTGAATGGCGAGTGATTGTGATAGATCATGTGACAGTGACTTAGCAGGGTGACAAGTCTTCGCTTTCCAAGAGAGCTTAAATTTAGAGATGATTTAATATCTGTGATGCTGGAGCAGCGCGCGTATTTCCTTGTGATAAACCTAGCAGCCTTATTTTGAAGTGATTCCAGTTTATCCGCAAGATAAGCTTGATGTGGGTTCCAGATGAAAGCGGCATATTCTAGTTGTGATCTGACTAAAGTTGTGTATGCTATAAGTTTGGTCACCTGATTTGCAAAGTACAAGCTACGCCTAATGAAACCCAGGGTTTTGTATGCTTTAGTGGTTATATATTCAATGCGTTTGTGCCATGTTAAATCAGAAGAAATGTAGACACCTAGGTATTTGATTGCAGGAACTTTTTCAATGGCCATGTTACCGATAGAATAAAAGATGGGTTCAGTGACTCTATCCGTCGTAAATGTTACAAGTTTCGTTTTCGAAACGTTTATTTCCATATGCCATTGTTCGCACCACTTAGCTATTTCATCAAGATCTGATTGCAAAGCATTAGTGTCATGAGGGTCAGTAATCTTTCTGTAACTAACACAGTCGTCCGCAAATAGCCTAATTGTAGAAGTGAGGTTGCTGCTTATGTCGTTGATGTAAATAAGGAAGAGGATCGGCCCGAGCACCGAACCTTGGGGCACACCAGACTTTACATGGGTTAGTGCGGAGCAAAATTCATTGGCAGACACGAGCTGCTGTCTGTTAGATAAAAAGTTAACAACCCAGTTCAAGACATTGCTGTTTATGTTAAGATTTTTAAGTTTAAATATAAGACGACTATGAGCAACTTTGTCGAACGCTTTTGCAAAATCAATGAATGCGGCATCAATCCTCATTAAATGATGTACAGCGTCGTGCAGGTCGGCCACGAGCTCAAATAACTGTGACTCGCAGGAACGGCCACGCAAGAATCCATGTTGGTTGAATAAAAAAAAGTTCTGCTGACTGAGGTAGTTCATTTTTGCTGATGATATGATGTGTTCCAGAATTTTGCATGGTATGCTTGTTAATGAGATGGGCCTGTAATTTGAAAGGCTAGAAGAATCTCCAGATTTAAATATAGGTATAATGCGTGCGATTTTCCAAGCATCAGGCACAATTCCTGTATCAATGGACTGCTGAAAAATTGGGACGAGTATGGAAGCTGTCACTGATTTCGTTAACTTGAGCAGTTTGGGGCATATGTCATCGGGTCCGGGGGCTGAATTACTCGGCAAACGATCAATAGCTTGCTCAATGCCTTCCTGCGTAATTAGGATGTCAGTCATGACCGCGTTTATACTCACAGCATTAAAACATGTGGGAAGTGGTGTTTCGTTAGTAAACACCGAGCTAAAAAATAGGTTGAATTCGGTGGCAACCTCAGACGGCTGAATAAAATCACCGTCTTTTACTATTGTTATCAGACTAGATGAAGGAGGCTTAGGACTGACTACTTTCCAAAACTTTTGAGTATTGGTTTTAAGCAAAGTTGATATGTCATGATTAAAAAATTTATCTTTGGCTCTCTTAATTTCTGCTTGGCATATTCTCGACTGCGCACGGTATTTATTCCAGTAATCCTCAGATGTCGAACGTTTTGCCTTAGTGTAAAGGCGCTTTTTTTTCCTGATGCATCGTTTGACGTTGGAAGTGAACCATAGGCTCTGTGATGACGTTGTGAGCGTGATTTTTGGAATGTGTCTTTCTGTTAATTTTTTCAGTTTAGCGCTTAGAATATTCCAGTTGTCATTTGGACAGCGGCTTGATATTGATTCCAGGAACTGCTCACTGAAAAATGAGAGTTCACTAACCAATCCCTCAACATTCGCCCGTGCGTAATTGTAAATAGTTTTCCTAGGAATTTCCGGCTTCTTTTTTTCTAATGTGTATTCGCAGTGAAGAGCATTGTGATCACTGACACATTCCAAAACATTCACAGTCATTTGTTCAGGTTGCGTTGTCAATACAAGATCTAGGACCGAGTCGCCACGTGTCGGAGCAGAGACAATCTGTCACAAACTGAACTGGGAAATCAAACAAAGGAATTCTTTACATTCACTTTTCCTTGCAGTGCCTTCGGATGTGTACGTCCGCCAATTTATACCTGGGTAGTTGAAATCGCCGGCAAGGATTGTTTCTGAGGTGGGATATTTGTCGTGTATAAAACTCAATGATTCATTGAGGTCCCTAAGGAACTCAGCAGGTGAATCCGGCGGACGGTAGCAAACACCGATGATGCAAGTAACAAAATCACGCAGTCGCAATGCAATCCACAAGATTTCAATACATGATGGGCTGTTTAGCAAGGTGGCTAGGAAAGTAGTTTTCACGGCAATTAAAATTCCACCATCACGTGAGGTACACCTGTCTTTCCTAAACACAGAGAAGTTACGAGACAAGCAAAGTTCGCTACTGTCGATATCAGGGTGCAACCACGTTTCGGTTCGCAGCACTATATCAGCTTCACAGCATTCAATGAGTGCGTTGAGGGTGTCTTGCTTGCTAAGCAAACTCCGAAAGTTACACACTATTAATGAAAGATTTTTATCTGCATCATGTTTCTTGCGTCAGTCTGAACTAGCAGCAGCCTCGTGTCCTGGAAGAAGAATAACTTGCTCAGTTGCAGCATCGAAGGCATATATTTTTTTATTGAAAACAAGTTTATCGAATAGCAGTTTGTACTTTTCGTCGTCGGACTGCCGCTCACTGCGTGCAAAATCTCTGAGTTTTTTCCTAATCAGTTGAATTCGAGGTGAGAAGTCTTCCTCGATCCAGACACGAGGCGAGTCCAAGTCCTTTAATTTAAAGGCATTTTTCAAAACAATGCTCTTATCCTTAAAGTTGAGAAACTCCACCACAATAGGGCGCACATAATCTATTTTTTTCCGGCCCACTCGGTGAGCGCGTTCGATTTCACCTGTTTGGACATCAAGGTTTTTTGCCACAAATTCGCTGACCAATTTCTCTGTGTCTCCATTTCTCTGCTTCCTGTTCAGGGATGCCCTTAAAGATTAGATTGTTTCGCCGAATTAGGTTGTTCAAGTCATCAACGACTAGGCTTGCATGTTCAGCCTGTTTCTTTTCAATAGTTTTCAGTTGAGCGTGCGATTCTTTAAGAGTGGTATTCACACTGGTGACGTCGTCGTGCAAGTTATCCACGACATCAAAAGACGCCTTTTGATCTCTGTTACGTTCGTCTGAATATCCTTGATCTTACTAGACATGTCCTTGTGGAATTTTTCATTCGACAGTGCTAGCACTTTAACGAGAGTAATGATTTGGTCAGACTTGTCCGGGCCTGGGTTCGTCTCGACGTCACCAGCGCAAATAAGTAAGTGCGCGACACAGAACAAGACCACAAGTAGTCGCCCTGCCCGACGCCAGCATCCAGTAAATGCACTTGGTTGCATCCATAAGGGTGAATGATGCTCGTTAGATTTAATATGCACAACAAAACGACCGATTCTGGCACGGTACCTGCACAAGTCAATTCCCATACTGGAACAAAAACACTACTTGAAAACACTATTTGGGATTTGCAGCCAATGGACAGTACCAACAATGAAACCAAATGTCAGATTTATACACTCACCTACAAAACACAGAGCGGTCCGTGAACACACAGTACTCGGCTGCAAATCCTACACGGTGATGGCTGCGGTGGCTATTTGTAGGTGACTCAGAGGGCGCTCCCGTCGATGACGTGCAGCTTGCGCAGTAGTCGCGCCAGTCAGGTGTTTGATCAAGGCACGAGGTCTCTGAATCCGCTGACTCGCTATTTCCTTATCTGCAGCAAGCTGATCAGCGCGTCAGGGAGTCGCTGGCCAACGATGATCTCTTGACGTGGGTGCCTAGAAAAGCGAAGAGCAGAAGATAAGCATCTGCCACCAGTGGCCGAAAATCCCGAGGAGGCTCTCTATGTCTGGCCAATATAGGCCTTCCCACATGTTAGGGGAACCTCATACAGAGCGCCTTTCGCGCATTTAACAAAGGGCATGTCATGCATGCAAAACGCAAAACTGCCCTGCAGCAGTGTCATCACCGATGCGTGGTTCGCCGTGGCTATTTCTACGCTGCAGTGCAGACAGGGTCGCATCTAGCGATGTATAGTACCACGGCAGTGATAGCAATAATTATTGATCGTAAATTATAAAATAACCCACTCGTCAAACCCCCTCAGCACATTCTTCCCGTCTGCTCGTCCGCCGCGCAGCTTTGGAGAGGCCATTACACTTAGGCACAGGCCACACTTGCAATACAACACGATAGCAACGCTGAGCAGCAATGCCGAATGACCGCTGACTCAGAAAGGTGGGAAATAATCGGCTTAAATTACACTACATACTTCATTCCAAAAAAGAAACGAGCGCAAATCAGATAACTAACAGACACAAATTTGCAGTCCCTTTCTTCCACCGCCTGTTCACGCTTGTCTCTGCGGTTTTATATCCAATTTTAAACCATCCTGACAAAGGAGGGCTGCAAAAAGAAATATTTAGGATAATGCTGTCAATGAGGGCGTCAAAATGAAATCGATGATGAAACTTGCTTTACAATACTGTACTCCACCTTGCATGCGGCCCCCTGGCGATTTGAACAAGGACTTTTCCCGCTTCCAATTTTCGATCAACTCCCTCCGTCGTAACGCCTTTAGGCGCCCAGGTTATCTCAGTCGGTACAGCGATTGCCATAGGTTTTGTCGCTCGAAGAGGACGACGTTGCCTTCGATTATGGTGATTCTGGAGCATTTTATTACTTTCCTTTCAAGCCGCCAGGCTCCATTTGTGTAGATACCAATCATAATTATTGCCTCCCCGCAAATCGGCTCCACCACAAATGATTTCCACAAGATTTCTATTTACTGCACCATCCATGCGTATTTCGTCTTTGAATAATGTATAGAATTTACGGACTATATCACACAACCCATACGTCCGAAAGAGCAGTACCCGCATTGGCAGGACGCTCACTCGAGCAGTGCATTCAAAGGCCAGACGTATATGGGTCTTGCTGGTATCCACCACTGCTTTCTAGAATTGTAATTAAAAGATTTCCAAATAGAAAAGATTCCATTTCTCAAAGCGCGGCCAACTAAGTGTAGGGGCTACTGCCCGCTGGGGCAACAACCTGCTGACAGCTGTGTGCGGCGGTCACAAGAAGGTGCCTTCCCCTCTGCAGTATCAGAAGCAGTCTAAACTCAACCTTGGAGGATACGGTTGATGGCAGGACCCACTAATAAAGTGCAGAGGATATTGGGTGGTTAGTATCGTGTTATTATCGCTTCCCTTCTAGAATTGCAGAGCTTGTTTTCAAGGGTGGGGTAGGCACTCTGAATCTGTGGATACTTAACTTGTTTTATTCCATGCCTTGCCGACCCTATTTGCGCAGCAACCAAGTGATGGCAGCTGGCTGTCAGTGGAGCGCACACGGAGGTGTGTGTCCTTGTTACACCTGTCTTCGCGTCCGATCCGGCTCCCTGTTTGTTCGTTGGGGCTTCGTGCCATCCGGGCGTTATCAAAACCCGCATTATCGTTACAGTGCACTCCTGTGTTCTGAAATGAACTTCTCTTTGTAGCCACTGGTGGACATGGAGTTGATGTCAATTCCTCTTCAGTTTGCTCTGAGCTTCGCACTTTTCTCAAAGATTTTCTACGGGCTCTTATCATAACAGTTTGTTTAGTCGAAATCCGTTTTACTCAAAAGCGTTTGCCGCCTCGCTTCGCCTCGGCAGCACACCGCGGGTGTAATCTGATTGAAGGCCCAAAGAGCCCGGAACTTCTCATCCTGTGCCGCGGCGATGTGATTACAGCCCCATATAACACAAAATGCCCCATGCTGCACCTGCTGGCCCATGAATCATCTCTCCGGCTGCAGCCAAAGCTTCGTCTCAACTTCGTCGCATGCAAACCGCCTTATGGGTTCGTCGCCGTATCCCGAAAACGCACTCATCTCACCAACGTCCCAAAGCCGAATGACACTCCCTCTCTCAGAGTTTGGCAGTTATCCCAGCTTCTTGCACGGACGCAATCGTGAGGCCAGTGCCCGGTTGTTGTGCAGGCGTTATATGCCAGGAGTTAGTCATAATTGTTCATATCCACTCTGCATAGTTAGACTAGGAAATAGTGATTACAATATTGCCCTTAAAAACGCCGTAAGAAGGAACCTTGTACCAAGCATTGAATAAATGTGTTTCAAAGGAAGGGGCATGCGCACAGGGGGAGGTAAGGGGGCCGTGGCCTTGCCATGTTCTTCCCTGCTTCCTGCTCTGCGCAAGCTGGAAGGTGCTACAGTGGATTTATCCCTTCGTCCTTATCCCTTTTGCTGGTTATGATGAGTCTTGACTGTGTAATGACAATATCACTGCAATATGTTTTAACCTTTATTACGACAAAGTCGAACTGAAGAGGTGGAACGAGATAAGGGAAAGTACTGTGGGGCCCTCTTCTGTCTTTTTACTTTTTCTTGCAAATTAAGGCTTGAATTTTATGTTGTGAACCGGTATACTAGCTTTGCATTTCCTGCCGTTTAAGTTTGTGGACATGGATCCACTCTCCAGGCTATAAACTGTGGCGTGCCTCAGGGCAGCCTTTTAGGTCCTTTTCTCTTTAACGTATATATAAATGACCTCGTAAACATTGACAGTGACGTTAAATTCATTCTGTACGCAGATGACACCAGTATTTTCTTAACGGGCTCCTCAACAGATCATTTATTAAATCGCGGTACTGCTGTTCTTAAAACTTTGCATGCGTGGTCCGTTCAAAATGGGTTGTCTATTAATACCAATAAATCTATAAGCTGTTTTCTTCAGACCTAAAAACGTCAAAATTAACTTAAACGATGATCTTCAACTTGGTAACCATAAAATAGAAATAGTGGACACCTTCAGATCACTCGGGGCAATTTTTGACGCCTGTATGAGCTGGACCGCACACGCAACACATCTTCGTAAGAAATTAGCTCCTTCCGTTGGTTTTCTTGCTCGGTACCGCACTGAATTTCCTCCCTGTATAAAACGAATGATTTATCATGCCCTATTCCAATCACACATTAACTATTGCCGCATAGTTTGGGCTACCACATCCAAACCAAATCTACAGAAAATTCTAATTCTCCAAAAGAATGCTATCAGGATTATCGAAGGTGCAAGTTTTACTGCCCATACGGCTGAATTGTTTATTAAGTATGAAGTAATTCGTGTAAATATTTTTCTTGAGTACCGCCTATTATGCTATCTCAAATTTTCTTCACCATCAATATGTAATTTTTTGCTTAATATCGCAATGTTAAAGCCCATAGAAAAGTATGTTCAAACCAGATCAACTGCAAAATGGACACTTCCACGCACTAGAACTAATTATGGTAAACAAGCACTTAATTTTCTTATACCTAATGTTCTAAACAGCTACGAATCTAACCAGCTTAGCATGTATAACCTCCGACCACATGATTGAAAAGTGTACTTTGTAAATAATAATCCATAACTTCTTATCATATATTGTAGTTTGTGTATGTATTGGCGTCTTTTCCCATTTGTCATCAACCCACAGTGTGTGTAACTTTCAAATGCATCTTGTTCAGTTTTAATTGTTTTTTCTAGTTTCAAACTACATCCATGTGTAGTAATCCATTCAATTGTAAATATTAATTATTTCTATAGTGTGCTCGTATGCGACCTGCCACCGTTGTATGAATGTGTTTATCTTATTTATTGTGTTGTAATGGCTCTTAGATGAGCCACAGGCATTTTCAAGCTATTTTTTTAGCTTTTGGCCTGTGGCTCACTCTAAAGAATGTGCACATTTTTGAAATAAAGTTTGGATTCAATTCAATTCAAATCAAGGGCTCGATACATGCTGCGGCGGTCGTATTTCAGTGGAGGCTAAATACAAAACCAGCAGTGTATTCTTAAATGTTACCGTATGTTGGAAAGCTCAGGCGTTCTAAAGTAATCTACAGCCCTCCTCTATCCTTCCTGTAGCCTAGGTGTGGTTTCAGGAAGTTAACCACCACAAGATGCCGTTTTTAGAAGTAACGTGTTCAATATGTGTTACAGGAAAACTACTTTAACCTTATCGGGTTTGCAGAAATCCTTCTTGGTTTTTTTCTTAGTATTGCGTAAGATTTTTTTTCGCTGGTCATTCAATCAAAGTACACTGTCACAAAAGTCACAGGTATTACACATTCAGAATGGTCTGGGATTTTTATCATGTGTACTATTTCTGGTTCATGGTGTAGGAAGATACTTTTGCATCTTATCTGATGATTTCTGTGTATTTCACTACCAGTATCTCTCGCGTTACAAGAGTGGCTGTGCAATAAATATTACCCGAAAGAAGCAAAGAATATGCTAACCTCAAAAAAACATTCGTTCATTTAGTTACATCAATTACAGCATCGGTTATCTTGTCTCTTCAGCTCATCAACTGTTGCAATGATCACTGAGGCTGCTTTGCGTACAATTTTTTCAATTGATCTCTTTTCCAAACTAAAATCGGAATTGCAGTTACAAAAGTTGTATCCGTAAAGATACAAGTGAAATGGATACAAATGACAGGCACTACAGTTTAATTTAGGACAAAGAAAAACAATTCAGTTAGAGTCCATAATTGAAATGTGCAAAGAGAGAATTGACGTAAGTACTAAGCAAACCGTACTTCACAGAACAGAAAAAGCTGGTAATAAGAAACCTTGTGGGAATAGCCAGCAATTATGGCAGAAATAGCCAGCAATAGCCAGTCCGGCGTTCTCAACCGATCAGTGAAACTTCATCTCATGAGAGAAATATAACTATATTGCCTCATTCGAAAAAACGTTAGAAGTGACGAAGTCAGACTGTCCTACTGACGAATACTGCGCACGAGAAAAAAAACGGCTGCCGATTTAACACGTGCAAGCAAAGAAATATATTGCGGAAGCGCTACGCGCACCTGCGATTGAAAACCACAGGACGAGGAAGCCAGTTATGCGCGTCTTCAACTTTTCATCTTCAGCGCCAGTGTACGGGGCGATAAAGACTAGCACAATGACGTCACCGGAGCGAGTAAAATCTCGCCGTGCGGCTGGCACCACGCTGGGCTTCGGGAACACGCCTAGTACTTTTGTTATCGGCATGTTCCTATTCGCAGCGCCGAGCGTTGGCATGCGCCGCACGTCACAGTGCTGATCTTTTTTTCGTCGTGACTATGGTCCAGTGCTGCGTTTCTGCAGCAGTGTTGTAAACGCCAACGCATATTGCTTTTGTGCCGTATTTCTGTCACAGCGCTTCACGCCAACGCATGCAGCGCACATCTGTCTGCCGCTACCACCGCATAACTCAAATCGTGATAATTAGTTTGAGAGTAGTATTAGTTAATGAAGAAGTGTATATGCAATGCACAGCGCGAGAGAGTGTTGCAGCTTAATCTCAGACGAGTTCGGTGTCGACGATAACGTGTGCCCTTGCACTGTGGCCAGGGAAGCTTATCTGTGCGCGCAACCGCGGGTCTAAACCAGGTCGTGAATATTTATTTGAATTCTTTTAGTGCGGAATCAATATTCCGACTGGTTAATCCCGAGCTTGACCTCGCGATGTTTTGGGTTCGTGCCAATCGAAAGAAAGAGTAAAAATAAATCGAGCATCCGTTAATGAGATTCGAACCCGCGATGGCATGATCAGATCTGCTTCGCTGGCCACCGCTTCAGAGCGTTAGGCTACCGCAGCAGCCACGCCACTTGTTAAACAAAGAGAGACTCTCGCGCGGTGTATTGCACATGTTATTATTCGTCAGCAAACAATAGCACCAAACTAATAAGCCCGCTTTGAGCTACGGGGTGGTAGTGACCGTGAGGAATGTGCTACATGCGTCGCAATGGACAACGTTGCTCCAGAAACATGTCATTATTAATTGAAACACTAGCGCATAGCACTAGGACACATATAGACGGAGACAGGACGAGCGCTAAAGATCAACTGAGCATTTACTGCAACAAATAGGCACATAAAAGCACTTCGGTGGCGCACGCGCACACTGAGTCAGAAGGAGCACAAACTGATCAAAATGTGGCAAACTGCTCCTGAGACACATTTCTTCCGTCTTGAACAGGGCAAGTGATGTGGGCAAAGATGAGGTGGGCAAGTGGGCAAGGAAGAAATGTATCTCAGAGCAGTTTACCCCATTTACTAGTTTGTGCTCCTTCTGATTTAGTGTGCGCATGTGCCACCGAAGTGCTTTTATGTACCCGTTTGTCGCTGTAAATCTTCAGTTGATTTTTAGCGCTCGTCCTGTCTCCTTCTATGTCTGTGTCCTTGTTTTATGCGCTAGTCTTATAATTAATGATGACAAACCAACTAGCCCAGCTTTCCGCCTTGATTCTATTGACAAACATGCCACAAGAGCAAAACGGTTTCGCGTTTACAACACTGCTGGAGAAACGCTGCACTCGAGCATAGGCCGCCGTCGTAAATTATATACGCCAGGTGGAATTGACGATAAAAATGTCGAAAACGCGTATACCGTCTCTCTGGGTCAGCGGACCACTCAGTTGAGCTTTCAAGTACGTGGCGGTAGTGTACACCTGCAAAAACTGTGCTTCCGCTGAATTTTTCTTGCCTGGCGATGCTATACCGCCCGCCATTTAGTATATATATGCTTATTTGACTTAGCACAAATCTAGAATCATCGCGAACCCACACACAGAGAGAAAAACAGAGAGAGAGAGAGAAAACGGAAGGAATTCGGAGCACGCCCGTCAGTCCCTGCACGACGGAGCTGCACTCAAGTGTTTGTGTTCCTAAGGTTCATAACACTGGCAGCCTGGCTGGTGGCGATGGTCTGCATAGACGGGTCCTCCGAGCTCAGTAGGTCTCCCAGTCATCCCAGGTCCTACATCGAAAGACCCTCCTCGAGGTTTACACTGTTGAATAATGTTTTCGCAGTACATAATAGCTCCACCAAAAAATTCCGTCTTCCACCATTATCTGCGCATTTGGTCTGGCTCGTAAGTTTGTTTTCATAAACTATTGTTTCCGGTCCTATGACTCCGCCAATATAAATTTGAACATACGATTATGAATAAGCTGGCATAACAGAACTTTAATTCGAAGGCGTTGTTATTGCACAAAATGCACTACTCATGCGCTACTTTCAAAAACAATGCACTACTTTCAAAAACAAGCTTTCAAATCTGGTCGAAACCTATGTTCCGTTGATATGCATTCGCGGCGACTCCAACAAGCCCTGGTACTCTAACTCCTTAAGGAGGCTTTCTCGAAAGAAAAAGCGTCTTTTTCGGGAAGCTAAAAGAACTGCACTGGCTTATAAATGGAAGAAATATTTCTCGTGCCTACAGGATTACACGCCTCTCCAAAGGTGTACAAAAAGAAAGTTTTCCACAATGATCTGTATGGCATTCTACTAACAAACCCAAAGAAATTCTGGCGGATGTTATCACCCAAATCAGGCAACACTCATTGCATTACCTTTTTATATCCAGATGGTTCACAGGTGCCTCCAGAGCTTCGATCTGACGTCATGAACTCTTATTTTACATCAGTCTCCACACATGATCCTGCCTGGAATACATCACACCAAGATTTTTAAAACTTTTCTGCGATGGCCCCTATCAACATCACTACTGCTCGCATTTTTGCTCTGATAGACAGACTAAATTATCCAGTGCTGCCGGGCCCGACAACGTCACTGCCAAGATATTAAAAGCTACAAAAAATGTATCTTCTCATTTTCTAAAAATAATCTTCGATCAATCTCTTGCGAACAGTTCCATACCTAGTGACTGGAAAATTAACAAAGTCGTTCCTGTGTTCAAGGCTGGCAGCAGGAGCGACCCGTCGAATTATCGTCCTATTTCATTAACTTGCATACCATGTAAATTTCTTGAGCATATTATATACTCGCATATTACATCACACTTGAATTCTAACTCCTTCTTCTTCAAAAATCAGCATGGCTTTCGTCACGGCTATTCATGTGAATCACAGTTATTTGAGTTTACCATGGACCTTCACTTAAACCTTGATTCTTTGTTCCAAACCGATGTCATCTATCTTGATTTTTCCAAAGCATTCGACCATGTCCCACATCAACTTCTTATGTTCAAACTTTCAGGTCTTCACCTTCACCCTCTTGTTTTAGAATGGATTCACAATTTTCTCACAGCTCGCTCTCAGTTCACCGTAATAGGCGGACTTCCTTCAAATTGTACTTCCGTCTCCTCCGGAGTACCACAGGGGTCTATGTTGGGTCCTCTTCTCTTCTTAATATTTATTAACGACCTCCCACACAACATCTCATCCACCATCCGTCTTTTCGCAGATGACTACATTATCTACCGGCGTATAAATACTAAAGACGATCAAGCTGCTCCCCAAATCGATCTGAAGCTCATCGAAAATTGGTGCTCTTTGTGGATGATGGAACTGAATATTAGGAAGTGCAGTTTTATGCAAATTTCTTCGAAACGCTCCATTTTAACTTATCCTTACTCTTTATTTTCTGAGGACCTATTGCAAGTTGAATCTCATCGTTACCTTGGCATCACAATCAATAGCAAATTAACTTGGGTTGATCATATTACAAAAATCACGGCCGACGCTTCACGTACACTTGGTTTTATTAGAAGATCACTTCCGTCTTCCCCCGCTAACATACGTAAACTGGCATATGAAACTTTTGTCCGCAGTAGGCTGGAGTATGCATCCGCGATCTGGGGTCCTCATCAGTCCTACCTAATTAACATGCTCGAAGCCGTCCAGAACCGTGCAGCACGCTTCATATCGTCAACATACGACTTTCATTCCAGCATAAGCTTCGTTAAATCATCACTTGACCTCACTTCCTTAGCTATCAGACGAAAAGTTGCGCGCCTTTGTTTGTTTCACAAGTTATACTTCAATTTCCCCTATCTCCGTGGTTCCCTTATATCTCCTCCCTTTCGTACATCGCGCCGCCTTTTTAATTCAAATAGCGTCCAGCGACTTCATGGCTCCACCGATGCTTTTAACAAGTCCTTCTTTCCGACCGCAATTGAAGAATGGAACCTTCTGCCCAACTCACTAACAAATGTGCACGATGCGACAAGGTTTATGGCGATGTTGTTAGATCACCTGGGTTGACATGTCTTTTTTTTCTTTCTTCGATTTGTGTTTATATGAAATCCCTTTTCCTGTATTGAGTTTTGCTGCCCTAACCTTTCGCCGACGTGTGTGGTGCTTGTGGCATTTTTTACCTGCATCTTTTTAACTATCGCGTTCTTTGCTTCTCTTTATGTTCCTATATTGCATTGTTATATTTTTTGACCTTTGTTTTCCACATCTACCTTGTATACGCTCCCCCTTATGTAATACCCCGACAGGGGCCTTCAAGGGCCAATAAATGATGAAATGATGATGAGTTGTATATGGTGCCCAATTTTGGCAGCGATAGCTGACATCACTAATGAACAGATCTGCTTCAGAGAGCAAACCATTCGCAGAGATTTCTTTAAAAATACCATCAAAAAAACGATTGTTCTCTTAATTCTCCTGAAAAAAGAGAGATGTTTGCTCCCTAAGACTAAAAAACAATAAATAAAAGGTGGTAAACACCCCTTTTTTTCAGGTTCAGAAATTCGATTGGTCTCGTGTGCAAAGAAACACCTCACTTTATTCTAATTTGATTACATTTAAATTTTTAGAGTACAGAGCGTATGCAGGCACACTTGCATAAAAGATTTCCTGTTTTTGACCTACGCCATGAGGGCCGGATTTCGATCAGGTTGGATGCGGAAAGTGCCGTGCGCTAGAATATCTGCTGTTCTTCGTGTACGCCATAGCGTCGAAGTCAATCAGGAGCAGGCTACTAAGGCATTCTTGAAACGCCTTACTCATTCTTTCAATTAAAAAACAAATTCTTCAAGAACTGGAGGCGGTGCAATAGGACGCAGCACCGGCGGAAGTGCACTGCATGCAATTCCACATTCGCATTGTTTTTATTTTTGCGCACCTGCAGTTTTTGTCAGTCAATTACCATATCTTCGATCATGGAATAATTCAAGTAAATTACCATTTTGTAAGCGACGGCGGCGCCATGCCATTGCAGAAACACCAAAGCTAGTTTGTTTTGTTCCTTACTGGTCGCCTAGCAACAAGTTCTTGCGGGGCAGGACTTGGGCGAATGGCTTCTCGGTGGAAATCTCTCCTTTGTTGCGGTTTATCGCGCATAGACTGCTACCCATGATATTCAACACATAACTCACGCCTAGGCTCTGCTGTTTATGAAATGAGTTATACGTTGGCGTGAACTGGCTGCGAGAGCAGAACTGATCTCTTTTTAAGAAGTGAATTCATAAACCACCGAAGGCTCTACTTGCAATGTTTATATCTGTACTTGATTGCTCAGCCCAATTTGCATCACTCCCGAGTGTGCGTAATGCAGCCACAAACATTCGGCCTCCCGACGGGCGCGCAGATTGACTTAATCCTCCTTCCTACTGGCAGCAGCATTTTATCAAGTGGAGACGTTTACCCATACGCGCAATATTCCCCTGTTCCGCATTGCTTCTTCAGCCGACGTAGAGTAAGGAACAGAATCACCTTTATGGATAGCTGGACATCATGCGCCTACTTATGCGTCGCTTTCGTTGGAGTCGAGTGTATAATAGGCGTCTTTATATTTACCCGCTGTCACCTTCTTTTTGGAACACAGCGAACGTTCCAAGCAGGAAGCTATTTTTTGCTGCTTTCATGCGCACTTCTGGGACGGAGTCCTCCGACGTCTGCGGCTGGCTCTTTAATACATCGACACCTGGCAACTGCTTTCTGAGCCCTAGGCATGCTCGTTCTCAACAATTACATACAGTCCAGCATTACAGCCACCCGAAGCGTTCCGATTGTTTCAGGCAGTGTGAATTCCTTCCGGGAAATTCAGTCTCGAATTGAGGCAGGCCACGCTTGGCCTTGCTTGAGCATGGACTGGATTGGGTTCAATGAAGACGAATTAGAAGATAGTCGTCCGAAGGATTTCTTTCAAGTCATTTGGTATGCTGTGAAACAATGCATTAGCAGTTGCAACTATGAAGCCGATATGCCCGTCTGTTGCAAGAAGGTATGGGCGAGTTCATATGTGGCATTTTCTACGTGTAACAAGGAGGAAGTGTATGCGGCTGCACAGTAGAACTTGGCTCCTGGCGAGCATTTCACCACAGTGCATCAAGTACCAGCTATGCATGTTTTGAACCCACTGTGGTAAGTACTTCTGCTTTTCTAGTTGTGCCCTCATATCTGCTGTTCGAACTATCAGCAGGGCTTACTGTCAATGGCGCATACCTATCTATTTTTCCAAATTCATTTAGCACCCTATGAAGGGGCCGACGCAGCTCATACATTAGAAGGCACCTGTTTTCTCCCTATGACTGGCAGCAAGTCTTAGCTGGACGAGGGGGGCACAAGGCCGGAAATAAAATTGTAAAGCTCTGCCTACTTTACAAGCAACAAAAGAAGCCGTTCTGAACTCAGCATAGAAATTCAAAACCATAAACTCTGTGAATCATTTGTTACCATGCTTTCCATCACTGAGAATTGAAATAGTTTCTGTATTCTTTGCTCCTATGAACATTTATCGCCGTCTTCCTTACAGCGAGCAACACGGCCACCTACTGCTTGCTATCACTGAACATGGACTAGCTGTTCCTCATCGCATCATATCCGTGCCACAGGACGCAGGCAACAAGGATGAGCATGAAGTGTTTGTCTTCTACTTTGTATTGTATTTGCTCGGCTGCGCATTATCGGCTGCAGCTCTGGTTGGAGAGCTCCTATCAAAATCTTCATGCCGAGAATCATTGCATAGCCTCTTCGCCAAAACAGAAAAGTGAAAAATAATGAGCTTATTATGCCCTTACATACTTAATATGTTTTTTTCATGGGTACCACTCGCCATATTTACGGGCCATTGTTTCTCAATTTGGCATAAAATAAATTATCGTTGCGTTATTACGGAAGCGTATTTCCTCTTTAGATAGTGTCCATATCTCGTGACACGCACCGTCTTTTCAACTATTTTCCGGAGACGCCGAGCCTGCACTTTTTGTGACCCTGCATTGAAAAGTGCACCGGAGTTCATTACGTGTGTGTAGTAACCTGTAATTTTATCACGAACGCATATTATACTGCTTGAAATACCCGCACTGATGTGTACACATTCGTTTTTCGGTTTTCAAGCAAAGGTTAAAGGTATTGAACCTAAGTGTGTTGTAGTTAGCAAAGCACGGTACAGGTAAGCTGTGCGCCTTGCCATCACATGAGCACTACATTACAAAATGAACCTACTCAGATAGAGAAACGAAATTAATGATATGCAGCAAGCAACGAGGAAAAGTTTAACACTTGAGGTACTTGTCTTTTCGCCACTACTGGGTAAGTTCTGCACTGGTGCCATCCCTATTTAAGCAGGAGAACCTATGTCACACGCAATGAAAAACTTTTTTCGTTTTTTTTTCATTGCTTTCAGTGGCGAGATTTTCCCCTGCAATGGAATTATTATTTCCGTTGAAGTTGTTAGAGGACAACAACAACACGCCCTAAGGGAATGCACCGTGCACGCCAGACTCGTTTTGACGTACATTTAAAATTGTTGGTTACTCTTTCCTCTTTTATCACATGAAGGAACGGTTAAGTTCAAGCTTTAGGTGTTAATGGGCTGTTTATTGATTTCGACACACCGATGTTCCCTGCACATACGAGCAGCAATAACATTAAAAGAATATTAGTGAGGACAGCGGTAGAGCATAGAAATATTTTTGGGTGATACTACTATAGCTTTAAGTCGGGAAGAATTTCTTCTCAATGACGAACAACCGAATGAGTTGATCTGTAACGCACCGCTTATAATGCGGTGTTGCTACATATTGTCTTGTGTTGAGGTCGTCATTTACTAATTCACTCAAAACTTATGTAAAACTTGGAACTACTAACTTCAATTAATAATTTTGCTTGTATTATTTTTGTTCAATAAAGTTGTCTTGACTTGGCTTGAACTAGTCTATGGGATGAGGTTTACAGAGCGGTGGTAAATCGGCCACGACGCGCTTATCTGCATCAAAAATTCTTGTTAATCGAAGCGTCGCCTTATGTCTCGAAATCATTTTCGCACTTGATGCCAATACAGAAACTTGCTAAGATGCGCCTGCAAAATCCTGCTGCAGCATCCCGAGCATGTCATAGGGAACGCAGTGTGCGCTATGTGCCGCGCTTTTTAAACTTCTTTTTTACGTACCTTTCCCCGTTTTCATGGTATACTGTTTATTCCCACAGTTTAAGGAAAGTGTGGGACGAATATTATTAAGAACGACCTGGCACGACGTTGTGGAGTTCGCTGCACAAGCACGCCGCCGCTGACGTGGGCGTGTTGTCTGCGGTTACGTTCTACCACTCACCTTTCCACGCAGTACGAGAGCGAGTGCCGCGAGGTGTGGAGACAAACCAACCCTATACCGTGCCACATGGGCTTGCCAGAAAATAGACGAGCTAGCCATAATAGAAAACCCGAGTGGGGAACAGTGGGAGAGGATGCTATCCAGCGACATCCTGAAAGTCCAACAAGGACTAGTAAGGCGTGCACGCAAGGCAGCTATCGTCAACGGATCCCTGGACTAGGGTAACCGACCCTGAATAGAAGATGGAAGACGTCATCCAAAGCCGCAAAAACCACTACGCGGTGGTTTTTACGCGGTGTTACAAGGAAGACTAAGTAATTAAAAAAAATAACCTCTCGAGGTCAAATTGTGTTTTTTTTTTCGCGAACTGATCAGGGGCCGTATCAGGCGCTATAAAAGGGGTTCCAAGTGATTTTAGGTAGATAACCAGATAAAATTTCTTAACTAAACTTTCAGTTATTGCAGTTAGGTATCTGTCATTCGGAAATTGTAGACGATCATTAGTCAACCCGATATCAGTCGTTATGTTTACGAAAATGTAATTGCGCGCAGAACTATAGCGCTGAGAATCTCCGCGATCCACACGCCCGCAACGGGCTTCGCGCGGCAGCTGGGTGCCGAGAAGTCAAGCCGCCATGCTGACGTCACTCACAGCTGGACACGTCACATGCAAACCCCGCTTTATCTGCGGCTGGAACTGAAAGTGGCTCGCTGTGGCCGCAGTCTGCGTGCAGCCTCGTCGCCCGCGAAATGGGACTGGTAATTACTGGAGCCCCGCTCGTGCGCCATGACATCTGAAAAAAAAAAAATTAGTTTTTTTATGGGGTTTAACGTCCAAAAACGACTAAGGCTATGAGAGACGCCGTAGTGGAGGGCTCCGGAAATTTCGACCACCTGGGGTTCTTTAGCGTGCATGTGTAGTCTAGCAGCCAGCAACAGCAAACTGTTTTTGAGCGCATTAGCATCGGCTATTTTATCCTTTCGCCATTCAACATGGCTGCAGCTGCGTATGACCATTTTTGGACGGCTGAGAAAGTAGACATGGTTATTGCATACCGGAACGTGGATGCAAACCTCATTTAGCCGCGCGTCCGTATACTGCACGACATACTGGTCGTCGCGTACCATCGCTTCTTTAGTTCAAAACGGTGTTCAAGTGTTTGTTTACGCATCACTGGAGCGTTCCACCCTCAAAGAAGTAGACGGCCCCATGTAGTAAGCGAACATTTTGACGCCAGCGTCTTGGCCAACGTTATCTAGAAGGCGTAGAGAGCGAGAGAGAAGTAGCTGATGCATGTGCAGCCAGCGTCGCTTCAGTTTGGAGAGTGTTGTCTGAACATAAGGTATACCCGCATAACCTATCTCTACATCAGGCACTCACAGATAGCGACTTCCATCGGAGGCCGGCCTTCTGCAAATGTTGCCTCATCCAGTGTGACCAAGATGAATTCTTTTTAAATAATCTGCTTTGGAACAAAAAGACGCACTTCAAAGAGCTGCGTTAACTTACACAACGCGCACTACTGGTCAATAGGAGACCCCCACTGGCTGAGAGAACACACGCATGAGTGGCAATTCTCTATTAGTGTATGGCGAATAAGTTTTCGCAGCCGCGTCTTTGGGCCATACTTTGTCGAAGGAAATGTGACGGCCAAGCGTTACACAAACTGCATTCAAAAGGATGTGGTTGCGGACTTCATATCGGAACTTCCACTCAGCGTTGTGCCTTCGATGTGGTACCAACACGATGGAGCGCCACCCCATTCGTCTTCTTGTGCTGTGCATTTTCTTGACATTCACTTTCGTTCGCAATCGATTGTGCGCCGCGGGCCCGTTTCTTGGCCACCGATGTCACCAGATTTCCCCCCAATGGGCTTTTTTCTTTGGGGGCATGTAAAAAGCAAAGTGTATCAAACTTCTTCGAAAAGCCTCAGCGAAAGAACGTTCAGTGCGTTCATGCGTTCGTGCGTTGAGTAAAACATCGCGCGCAGCTATGTATTGGTATACAGGGCCACCCTTTTCAGCATTTTCCGTAGGGACCTCAGCGTTCCTAACAGAAATAAATGTTTCATGACTGCGGCCACAGTGTATGTTTGCCTATATTTTGCGAAATAGATAACTAAACTCCACAGCGAAGTAGCCTTAGAACGTTGCCAAAAGCGACGTCGGGGGTATCACAGAGCAAACCTTTTTGCACCGGTGAATGCATTCTCAGGATCGCAGGCCGCGGCCTCACTCGGCGCTCCTGATGACAAGTCATATTTATGCCGGAGAGGAGGCTTCAGCGGATGATGAACACGACGCCCGTAGCCGCTGTGTAGCACTTTGAAAGTCTCTGGCTACGTTGGTGGCGGTTATGATGGCTGTGCTGTTTTATCCTTGCCATTTTTATCATTGTTCTTTTGAAAAGTGATGTCACTGTCGCAACGGCAGGTTACCAAAGTTAAACATACTAAACCATTCATAGTATGTAATGATGATATAAACATGCTTGTTCATGTCGCTAATGACCCTGTTCAATTAAAACCACCGATTTATACTTTACGCTTTTTAGATTTGTTAGTGTTGCAGAAGAGTTTTCAGTTATTTTTTTGCTAATTCGTAATAAAGATTTAATTAACTGGCAATTGGTCTCATTATACTGCGTGTGATTTTGTTTCAATATGAAAGCGTCAATGTGTGCGTTACGGGCGTGTTTATATGAGTAGTACAACTGAGGTCTTGTGAGATTTATTTTTTGAGGCTGATTTTTATTTTTTTTCGTAATAAACAACTGTATTAAAGGAAACGGGTTTTTTGTCATAAAAATTTTCATATACTCTCAAAACACATATCATAAGGTATGGAGAGCGTGACTTTTCTTGTCTCCTAAAATCGCCTACACAGATACACGTGGCAGAAAACATCGAACCTATCTCCATCTTCACGTTTTTTCAGCAATTATATGGAAGCTAATGTTTCTAGCCTTAGCGTTAAGACTTTGTTCCCAGTTCAAATTTTAAACGAAAAATTGTGAGATATTGCTGAAAACCGATACGTTGTACAAAAGGCGCTAGAAAGAATACCCATGAGAGAAAACTCAAGTGAAATGCGCACAGAAACATTCCCAGGGTGTTTTTCAGCCTATTCTTGAATCATCAGGGAAGATGGGCGTGTTTAGGATCTTAAAAGCTTTGGACTGATTCTTTATTCTTCAAAAGAAGTTTTCAAAAAAGCGAAAACTTTAAAAAAGATGACATTCCTGCAAGATGACTTTCGGATTTTTTCTTTTTCAATCTGCGGAACAGCTTTCGTTCCCATCTCAGCCCGTCACCTATTCATATAAGTCACCAGCAAGACAATAAGATAGGAACTTATTGTTTCCTTCAAATTTAACTCTTCTGTTTTACTTTTATTTTTGTTATTATTGATAAAATTCTATCTATAAGCCATGCGTGAGCCGTTCCTCCATAGAGGAAGCATACTACCATCCGCATTGGCGCGGGGGTTTTACCGCTCACATTACCATTTCACAATGTTTTCCTTGTGGAAGGCTAACTTTCACAAAACCAGAAAATAACTGGTTCTTTACGGGAAGGAATGGCTGGCTGCCGTATCAGTGACTAGAAAAACTTGCGTGTAAATGTACGGCCGCCCATTTGTGTCGTTACAGACTATCGTACAATATGCTGGTTATCATTCCTGGAAGATCTATCAAGTAGCAATGCTTTGGCGGCCCCTTCGTTTACAGAAGTCAGACATTCGCGTACTATGTAGGTGTGTTCGTTATCATCTGTCAGCACAGAAGCCAGCCCATTCAAATGGGCAAGACATTCTCGAAATTTCCTCGGAAGGCTGCCGTTGCCAGAGTGGAGACTTTGAAGCTGCCGTAAGGAAGCTTTTACTCCAGTCCCCCACCATCATGTACGTATTAATAGCAAACTATGTTTTTACTAAACATAGTCATTATTTAGCCACCCGAAGAACTAACGAGGGCAGTCCACATCTCTTGCATGAAGTGCCTTGAGATCAGTTCGTTGGGTTCAACTTGTGTTTCTTGAGTTCTCACTGTGTCACTCAGGCAGCATAAAACCGCCATATAGATTGCATAAGGCTAATATTTAGTTCACCAAATAAGGTTTGCTGATCATTGCTCGTTGCGCTTAGCGGTCATATACGTCACATCGTATATGAAATAAAAAATAATGCTGTGTGCAAAACCGCACAGGAAGGAAAAAGGCCTCTTCCATACCTGTCCAAACAGACCTCTCCGGTGCCAGCTGTGGCCACCCAATCCTCGCAAATTTCTTAATCTCATTTCCCCACTTAATTTTACTGCCAACCCCTGCTAGGCTTTCCTTCTCTCGGAATCCAGTTTTTTGTCCCTTAGGGACCATCGCTTATCTTCATGCCCTGGCCAAGCCCAGTTCTTCCTCTTGATTTCGGCTAGGATGTCATTGTCATTAAAACGTCCTTGATACGGAGCCAACTCTACCCTCTTTCTGTCTCTCAACGTCATACAAATCATTTATCTTTCCATAGCCAGCTGCGTTTAATTTGAACAATTTTCGTTAGCCTCGACGTTTTTGTCCTATTGGTGAGTACCGGTAAGATACAACTGTTATATACTTTTCACTTGAGCGATACTGGTAAACTATCATTCATGCTCTGAGAGAACCTGTCAATTGCGCTCCATACTATTCTTACTCTTCTAGTTCTTTCTCTCTGCTGATTCGTATCTGCAAGTAGACGTAACACCTGAATACATCCAGCACCTCATTTTCATTTGTAAACTGCTGTTCCCGTAGAAGACTATAAATATTGCTCTGGTTTTCAGCATATAATTTTGGACTCGCAATACAGCTACACAAGTCTAACTCATTGATCTTGTTTTCGAATTCAAATCCTGATAAATATAGCAAGCCAATGTCATCAGAGAATCACAGATTACTAAGGTACTTGCCATAGACTCTTATCCCCAACACTTCCCTTTTATACTGTTTGGTTTGGTTTATTAGGGTTTAGCGCCCAAAGCTGCTCAGGCTATGAGGGACGCCGTAGTAAAGGGCTCCGGAAATTTCGACCGCCTGGGGTTCTTTATCGTGCACTGACATCGCGCAGTACACGGGACTCTAGAATTTCACCTCCATCGAAATTCGGCCACCGCGGCCGAGACCGAACCCTTTTATGCTGTGTGTCTCTGTATGAAGCCGCGAGACTTTAAAGAGTGACTCTTCACGGATATCTATAAGTAAGAATTTTTGGGGGTTTCGCAGAAGATGAGTTATGGCAAGTCAACGTTCGAATCTCACCGTCTGCGCGCCTCTGCTCTCCTGTCTTCACTTTCTGCATGCTGAAAGGTCGATGCTCTACCGCTCTACAGTCATCAGTGAGTGGTATCATTCAGTTTTTAAGGCATGCCATTTCTTTTGCGCATTTATCACATCTGCGTGTTTTACCGAAATTTTTCGTATGCATCAGAAAAAAGAACCTCAAAATAATATTCCTCTTTGAAAGCTGAATGTAAATATTACTAGAAAGGACATATGCAAAAGTTATGGTTACATCACCACCATGTTGAGTTACCATGATGGCCTACATTGCTGTTTTTATTGGGGCTGTTGGTCTACCAAAGACCTGCTCCTAAAAATGGCGTAGCTCGTGGAGAGTGCATGCGTGCCAAGCCAATCCAGGGGGTGGTGCAGAGCTAATTGGAGCTCCATGCATACGTAGTGCACTTCTTGCACGCAGCAGAAGAACCTTGCACACTTGATGAAAAAAAATATTGGATGGAGCACTTGGGCTCTGCGTTCACGGTACGAAGGGATAGCGTAATGGTTTAATTACGACACCTGACAATCCTCACATCCCTCCTGGCGCAGTGGTGCAGCGGTTAAGTGATGCGACGCTGCCTCCAATGGCAGGTGCTTCCAGTGGCAAGCCTTGTGTAAACAGGTTGCTCTTCCCGGGCGAACAATTACTAATTTAACTCACGCCTGCAATGGGGGCGAGTTTCCTCACTATCCGGTGCAAGGTTGTCAAGATGCCGCAAGGTTACGTCATCAAGGTGGCTCACCTGTCTCCTAGGTTGCTCTCTGAAGAGCACTTGCCAGAGCCATGCAGGTGCTCTGCAAAAGCCATGCAACATACGCAACGCGTGAAAGGAGCGAGAGCCAGAGAATGAAAAAAGTCGCCGGAAAAGGCTCACCAGTGCTCGCTCATGATTTTCGGTTATCTGGTGGATGTAGAAGGGTGTTGTTTGTCTCAGTTCATTTGTTGGAAACACAATATAGGGATTTGCGAGTTTTTGCTGTTATTAGGTGTTCGAGAGCACCTTTAGGAAATTCAACAGCAGTCTTATTACCACCAGCCTCTTAACTGTTCTACCTTCAGGAAATACCACTCTAAGCGACGCTGTCGAAAGACAGGCCATCTCCAGACGTCACTCATGTGAGTCTCATATGAGCGAGACTCCTGCAAAGCATCTTGCCTCAATGGCACGGCTCGATTGCATCAGGTGACGCCAAGATACGCATTTCGTGCTGCCTTGCAGGCGTTTAGACACTGTCAGTGTGTAATGTATGCAGGAGAGTGGATGCAGCATAATAATTCTGTTTTGAGCTTCTTTTCAACTCCGTCTACTGCAGTGTCACCTTAAACAATTTAACAAGTACGTTATATTTTTTATGAAGGTCTTCCTCGGAGTTCAGGTTTACAGCGCAACTTTGTTTACTTGGCTCCCGGAGCTTTTATTTCAGTACTAAGCTTATAAGAAGGCGTCCGCTACGGAGCCATAAAAACTCATTCATTTGATAAACATCACTGTCATGCCTGCACATACAGCAGTAGCACAGCTGGCCTAGCTGGAGTACAGGCACTGGTGCACTTGTTGCAGCTCCTCCTTACTGCAGCACTACTCGAACTCGTCTTCTTCATTGGTGTTGCAGTGTTGCTGCTTGGTTTACCAGGATCCTGGTTCCACCAGCGCTAGTCCCTGTGCTTCCTCGAAGGGAAGCTACCTCCGCACTTGTCACAGGTAAACAGCATGCGTTCAACAGCACCCGCTGCCATTAGATAGAAAGCGAACAACAGAAATCTTCAGACAAAATATTGTAACAAATGTTCTGTCAAATCAGTATTCGAGGATGACAACCGGGATGTGTTAATACCCCTTTACCTCAGCTTTAGAATGGTAATAGCGAGTGACCGACAGCAGACTGCGCTCCAGCAAATCGCACATTTATCACAAATAGTTAGGCAGCCAAAGGGGCGAGGGCGCTCTGTGTTAACGTCTTTTAGAGGGTGATGAAAATAAAGAATTCCTCGCTTTTCTTTGTTATCACTCATTCAAGCGGAGACGATCTCTGCGAAACTGCTGCTCTCAGGATTGACAGATATCTTCCCTGAGGAGTTCTGTCATGTGCGCAAGCAGAAAGGGGGGGGGGGGGGGGAATACTCATTAGCTCCTGATGGTAGTTTGCGCCGTTTGCTGATGGAACGCGGTGCGCAGCTGCTATACAAGTTACAATGGAGGAATCCAGGGCCAATGCTCATCGTCCCAGGTGCGACAGTTGCACGTATTTATTTTGAAAATATCAAGAAGTGCGTGTGGACAAGAGACCCGCTAATAAAATTCTATCAAAATGAAACACTCCAAGAATTTCACCGCCTTTTCGTACACATGTGTGTACACATGTGGTGTACACATGTGTGCAGAGTGCACGGAATCGAAACTTGTTATAGCGCAGCTACTAAGCGGCCGTTTCTTGGTTGACTCGCGTCTCCGCCATCGGCGGAACCGAGCAAAACATTTATTAAATAAAAGAATACAAAGCGTTTTCGCGACTTAGATTCGATACAGCGGCGGCGCGAATAGACCAGCTTCTCTGGCCACTGCACGAGAGGACTCTGCCATTGCCACAGTTTTTTTTTCTTTACTGAATTGAAATCAAGCAGGCTAACTCACCAAATGTTTTACGTATCATCTTCATCATCAGCCCCACTAGAAACACTGCAAGGCGACGGCCTCTTCCTTGTCTCTCTAATTAAATCTGTCCTTCGCCCACTGTGGCCACCTTAGCCCTGCAAACTTATTACAACCTAATCCGCCGACCTAACTTCCTGCCGCCCCCTGCCACGCTTGCCTTCTCTTAGAATCCACTCCGTTACCCTTAAGGACCAATGGTTTCTAGCTTTCCCAACAAGATTTTCTTACCAAGCCCGTTTATTCCTCGTCATTTTGACGAGGATGTCATTACCACGTCTTTGATCCCTGGCCCACTTTGCTCTCTTCATGGCACTCAAAACTACACAAATCATACATCTTTCCGTAGCTCCTTTTATTGTCCCTAACTTAAGTTGAACCCTCTTTGTTAGCCTCCACAATTTTGCCCCATAGGTGAGTACCGGTGACATACAGCTGCTCTTACTTTTCTCTTCAGGGATATTGGTAACCTGCATTCGTGACCTCAAAGAACCTGCCATATGCGCCCACCTCGCGGTTCCCTTTCCAAACTGTTGAATATTACTTTGGTTTTCTGAATGTTAATTTTTATACCCACCTTTCTGCGTTGCCTAACTCATTGCCCATGCTTTCCAGTTCATCTTCTAGGTGACTTAGCAACAAAATGTCATCAGCGAATCGCAAACTTTTTAGTTATTCTCCGCTAATTCTTGTCCGCAACTGTTCCCAATTCAGGCCTCGAAACACCTCCTGTAAATAGGCAGTGAATAGCATCCGCAAGATAGTATCTCCCTGCCTAACACCCTTTCTTACTATAGTTTTATTGCTGGCTTTATGAAGGACTGTGGCACCTGTGCATTCGTTAGAGATATCTTCCAGTATTTTCACATAAAACTCATTTGCACACTGGTTCCGCAATGCCTGGATGACAGCTGAGATTTCCACTGAGTCAAATGCTTTCTCGTAACCAATGAAAGCTATACATAGGGGTTGGTGATATTCTGAGCATTTCTCTATCATCTGATTGATATTGGGAATAAGGTCTATTGTCGAGTACCCTTTACGAAAGCCTGCCTGATCATTTGGTGGATAGAAATCTAAGGTTGCTGTAATTCTATTTGTGATTAAATTAGCAAATATCTTGCAGATGCCCTTGCGCCATAAAAATTCACTATCATCATCAGTAGATACCTTCTAGGAGACAGGCAATGAGCTGATCAGTCTGCAGTTTTCCTAGGCGTGGCCGTCCTTTTCTTATTAATTAAGATATAGTTAGCTTTCTTCGTATTTTTGTTTTCGTTTATTTCTGACCTACATTGCGCAAATCAAGGAAAAGCAAGCAAAAGGTAGTTTCGCACCTGAGAATGGCTTGCTCTTCCTAAACATTGAAACATACTTAAACACTAAAACACTGTATTGCATTCATTAGGACTTATACATTGTGAGTAGCATAGAAAGTATAGCTATGCTCGAGGTCATAAGGCACTGGTCTACAGTGTGGCTAGTTTTTTTCGCTCAACCTACCCTCTGTTCTTCAAGAGTTCGGCTGTTACCATATCCTCACCAGCTGCGTGCCCCTTTACATTGCTCATAAGGCTTTCTTTTCTTCCTATGTCGTTACTGGCGGGATGTCCCATTGCTATGCGCTCCTGCAACTCTCATTAACGTTCTGATTACATTGGCGGCTGGATAGATATGTGTATAATTCTTCGGCTACTTTAACTATCTTATCCATAATGCTAGTGACATTGCCCTCTTCGTCTCTTAGCGCATACATCTGGTTTTTACCTTTGCCTAGTTTCCTGTTCACCACTTTTGAGGGTACCTCCGTTCTTGAGAGCCAGCTTTATTTCTCTATTATAAACTTCCTTATGTCGGCTACCTTGGGCTAATTTGTTAACTTTCGTAGCTCTGCCAGTGGGCGTTTCTATATCAGACTTTTTTTCTTCTCAGATAGCTTACCGGTATCCTGTCGAACGATCCTACCGTCTACTTCTACTGTGCACTCCCTAATGATAACCGTGACATTATCGTAGATTGTTTGAAGTTTAAGGTCGTCTTCATGAGTTAGGGCAGAATATCTGTTGTGCAGCGATATCCTGGATTCCTCTACTTTCCTTTTTACCGCTAGCTCGTTAATCGGCTTTCGCTTCACTGATTTCTTTCATTCTCTCTTCAGGTCTAAGCTAATTCTAGACCTTACCATTCAGTGATCGCTACAACGCACCATTCCGAGCACCACCTCTACGATGCCAGGGAGAGCGCATAGTATAAAATATATTTCGATTTTATTCCACTATGGGGGCCCTTCCGCGTCCACTTCCTGTTCTTTCTTTTTAGGAAGAAGGTATTGATGATCGGTAAGTCATTTCTATCGGCGAACTCTACTAATAACTCTCCCATGCTATTTCTGGAGGCTATGCCATGGTCACCTACCGGCTGATTTCCGCACTGCTTCTTGCCTACCTTCGCACTGACGCTGCCCATTAGTGCAGTGTACTGTGATTTTGCTTTGTTCATTGCCGATGCCACGTCTTCACAAAATCTTTGAACAATCTGGTCAGCATGGCTGGATGTGAGCGCGTAGACCTCCACCATCTTCAGCTTGTACCCCTTATTAAGCCTAGTTGCGATAGCTGCCATCCTCTCGTTAATACTCTACAACTCCTTCATGTTGCCAGCAATATCCAGATTGATAAAGAAATCCTGCACCTAGTTCTTGTCTGTCGTCTGTCCGCTAATCCACGATTGCACAACACATGCCCGCCGCATAGTACTGTATACGACTAACTGTTCCACACACGCTATTCTGCCATGCGGACACACATTATCACAACCGATCACGCGCGGTGTTAAACTGCAGCGCACACGTGTTGTTGTGTCAGTTGGATTGGAAAATACAACACGCACTTGCTCAGTGCATTGCACATCATCGTCATTCCGAATATTATGCGATTTCGAAAAGAACAGGGAGATATGTGAGGAAATACCAGCTGCCTGTTGTGTTCTCCACCATTCAGTTTTGATTTATGCACAAAATGGCTCCCATCCGAAAATATTTCTGAATTCCATCTTCTGGCTATTGATGTGAAAAATAATCAGTAGTCAAGGCATCCTAAACAGTGCACGTATGTCCCCGGTTCCATTAGTTACAATTAGTTACCGACCTTGCAGTTTGCGATTTGTTCTTAAATTAAACCACTTAAGCTGCAGTAATTTTTTTACCTGAACACGTTGTTCTCCATCTTGTGGTCGCCGCCTGTGTCTTGGCCAGTTCCCCGCCGTGGGCAAGCGCCATTAAGTCCTTGAGGACCATAACAACAACCGGCAAGTGCCATAACTATGGTAAATAGTCACAGCAAGTTATTGGTAAATAATGAGCGATGCAATAGCCGGAAATGCTTCGTCTGCCGCTGCTGGTTAACGGGCTGCCCGAGTAGAAGCTCAGGGCCGCCCCAAACAGGACCCTACCGTTCGCGCCTCCGAAACACAAGATCATAGCCGCGGCAGAGAGCACACAGGAGTTGGTAGTGCCAAAGGCATGTTGATTCCTTCCAGAGGACCCTTGTCTTAATCCCAAAAGAGTTTGTGTTGAAAATGAAGATTTTTTTTCGAACTGTACACAATTACACGTGTTTCTAAAGGGTTTTAGATGAGTACATTGCAAAATAAAAACGTTAGAAAGCCACCCTCAAACTTTGCTTTATTTGTTATCGTAATCACCTTTAAAAAATTTAATCTAATTTATTTAATGAAGGTATTTACACGGACAATCCGCTCCTCGCTGTGTCAGCGCATGGTTTATTTTTTTTCTACTGGTGCGACCACATTTTTAAACTCATAATTGTTCGTTTTTAAAGTTATTCCACACAAAGGAGGCATCCATGACGCGGGATAAGGGCAAAATGCCTTGCAAACGTTGGCACGCAACCAAGGGCTTAAGCTGAGTGCTTTAGTGCTCCCAACCCGCAACTAAGAGCCTGCGACGCTGCAACCTGCGACGCTCCGAATATTTTTCTCTGACAGGTGGCAGTAGTTCGTATACAAAAAAAAAGGGAAGCACGGGAATTTGCTCACTTTCGGTGCATGCCTCAGCCCCGGGTTTCAATAAATAGCAACAGCTATTTGAAATAAACTGAAAGACAAGAGCTCCAGTTGTAGACTTAGACTATTCAGACCACCTAGCTTTTATTACATCCAGGCAAAATAAGTTACAAAACCATTACAGAACAAGTTTATATGGATGGTCAAAGTTTTGGTGCCCTGCTGACCAAGTAATAGAGAAACTAATCATATAATTAGACCCTAGAAAAGAGTAGAACTACGTGTTATTATTGACGCTTGAACTCAACACACCTTGCCTTTTGTAAAATATTGTAAGGCGAGCATTCATCTGCGCCGTTATTTTCAAAACATATGTGGAATCTCATGCTTTTGTTTACCATAGGACGCCACAAAAATAATTCGTACTTATATCCATTATGTGAGTTTTTGCTACTTTTTCACCCCTATGTACCTGGAATTCTGAGTGTTTTTCTCGTACAAGCTTTTGCAACTCCGCATACAATTAAACAGCATTGAAGATGTTTAAGAAAAAAAAAAACCTGTCATCATTCCGCGAGAAATAGCTTTGAGCCACTAGTGAAGCGTCCGAAGGGGACGAAAATAATCAGCTGCTGTATACTAAAACTTCAGCGTCTATATGAGATCCTCTGCGTCCCTAGCTTTTGAATAATTTAAGAAAGGCGACCAGGAAACAACACGAAAATGCTGTCTCCTGCACAATGCAAGTTATGAAGATTCTTCCCTATCGCGTCCAAGAAAAAGAACCACAAATGCAGATAATGACGAACTGGGCCTCTCAAGAAAGGCGCAACTGGTACTGTGCACGAAGTTTATTTGTCACACAGCAGGGCCTATATTGGTCAATGTGGATTGGTCTTTCAAAGAGAAAGCGAAATAGCTGACATTCCTCTTGAAAGCAAGGTAACTGGAGAAAAACACGAACAACAAAAACAGAGGTGGAAGGGAGGCCGACAGACTGACAACTGAATTTTTTTGTGTGAAAGATGGTAAAGGAAAAATTTTACAGTCTGTCTTCTGGTGCGTATTCTCATGTTGAAAAGCATTGTTGCGGGTGCAAAAAAAAATACATAAAGAAGGTGCGCCTTGCGATTGTAGACAAGAAAAAAATTTTTTGCAGGCACAGTGACGCCGCACCTTAGAGTGGTTCCAGGCCATATTATAAAGAAAAAAAAAAACACGTGTGTCCTAGCGATCATTCCGTTGAACTTTCAGATTGTGAAGCGCAATTTTTTGGCGCGAGGATGTGTCCACAACTACTCGGCAGCAATGACCACGTGTTTTTTTTTTCGCGCATACATATCATCGAATAAAATTCAGTTGTGAGTGCGCGCGTTCTCGGCACTTCTGTTTTGGCTGTGCCCGTTTTATGGCGCAGTGACGTCATATTCATGACGCGCATCCATCGAGTAGCCAGCTTGCCGCTCTACTATAGCAGAGGTTGCAAAAGTAAGGCTGGAAGCTATTCAACAACAAAAAAAAATGTAGCAGGGAAATCATTCAAGCCTGCAATATTTCGAAGGCCAGTGACAGATAGGTTGACACGCTCCCTGTTTCGTTCTGATAGGAGGAAATAACGTTTCTTGAAGATTTCGTGGATACAGGAATGTTTTCGTTCTTGCTGCTGCTTTCTAATTGTTCTATTGTTTTCGAATTTATAATTTTACACTTGGCACTGCTTTTGCTACGAATGTTTTATTTGGACTATCTATGGCCCTGCTTTAGGAATGTCGTCAACTCTTTGTTGTGCGCCGTCGCCTGCTTCTCTGTCTGATTTTGTCAGATAAAATTAGCGTGAACCGCCAAGTAGGAGCGTGACGACGGATTGGAAACGGCGTTATTGGTCCCGCCTCTCGAGGTCTCTGCACATGCGGCAACTCTTAAACTTCGAGCGACTCAGCTCACAGAAGCGCGGGCCGCGCGTTGCCGTGTTTCCTAATGCATGACAGATGCTACACGTCAAATATGACTGTTATCCACTTTACCCCTTAATCCGATGGAGCGCTGTTCGTTCGCAACATTCATCGGAAATATAGTCAAGTTTCTCTCTTACGTACACCGTTCCATCAGAACAATTCGAATTTTGAAATATCATTGGTCATGCGATTCGTCTCGGCGCGAATTACGCTTCTGACGAAACGAAATCAGAGCAGTAGAAGCTCTGGCCGTAGTAGAAAGGGCTACTCTAGGCGCTCCTACCGCGAAGAAAGAGAGACAACCAGCGCGCAGGCCTATCCAAGTTATCGTGCAACAAGGCAGATCGGCGGTGTGTGCTGAATCTATAAGCCACTCTGCTACGCAAGTTCCTTATTAGCGACCAGCTAGTGTGCCGCCGAGCCCACTCATAGCTTTGTCGTGGAGTGAATCGGTGATTTTTTTTTTCAGGTAGTGATTACGCACCTAACATGAGCCGGCGAGGCAGAACATCATCTGTGATTTCATTGGTTGGCAGGGAGCGAGAAGCTCTACTGTCTTGTGTTATTTTATGAATATCACTCGAGCTACGACTGCTCGCTCAGTAGATCCGCGCTCCATCATAGTACGAGTCGGCAAACTCCACCGTCATCTCCAAGTATGTTCCGTAAGCTGCGCACGGCTGGCGGTTGTTTTCTGCAGTTATCGCATTGTTTGGAATGTTCATAATGATCCACGTGACATTAACTGCTTGCAGTATGCTCAGCGTTTGCAGCGAATCTCACAGTAAACATTTTGCTTGTTCCTTTATTAGAGAGGCTGATAGTATCTGATGCTGTTCGTTTCAGAGCGCTCTGTGCGCTAAGAGGCACGCAGCACACCCGACCGGCTGAATCCAGGCGCTTTTACTACATTCGGCTGGCTCTTCCCAAGCGCTCGCCTCTGCTAGTGGCACCTCGGGGCGTTCCGAATTTCTTCGCATAGCGTTTGGATACCATGGAAAATTCAGCGCAACAAAGGGATGAGAACAAATGAAGAAAAGACAGACGAGCCGAACTCGCCCAGCTCAGCCCATTCGGGGAAAGCAGTAGGGCGAACCAAGAAGAACGAAAGAGAGACACAAGAACGCAGGACCAGGGCTCAACTACGGAAAAAATTTTCCTTTTCAAATGGGTCATATTGCATACAATCCAATACGCCAAGAGCCCAGTGGTTTGAGCAACCATGACAGTGCGAGCAGCGCCGACGCAAACACTCAACTTTATCACTGAAGGTCAGATACCAGTAAAATCTCACTGTCGTGCAGCCAAACGCGGAAGGGAGGAACGGTGTTTATAAGGACAGAATGCGTCTTTCATTCACAGCAAAATTAGGGTGAACACGGCGAAGCGAAAGCAGCGTCAAAGGAAAACGCTCAACGAGAACAAAAAAAAATACAAGCAACAACAACAACCTGTGTCTGTGGCTAAAAAGAATTCTAAAATGCCATCTAATCCAGGAGGTCTGGGAAATCAGAAGGCGGGTGCACCGGCGTTGTGGGCCGCTACAGTCGGTCCCTGCGCTTTTCTCGGCCCCCAGCAGCTGTAGTAGCAGGCTGAAGCTGACGACGAATCTAGAGGACCTGCCACCGGCTCACATCGCATCTGCGCAATAGTTCCACAAGAATCAGCGAGGGGCGTTCCGCGTTATGGCTGCGGCATCAAGTCGACTATGTACATTTCTGATTTTTGTAAAAATGCCAGATCAACATGTTCTAAAGTGTCCCTAAACAGTTCCGTATTAATTAATGCTAAATTAATGTAAATGTTGTATTAAACCATAATGCGTATTTTATAAACATTGTTAACATTATTTCAAAGCTATAAGGTTTTTAAGAAAAAAACCTAAATTATGTCGTACACTTCCCTTCTTCAATTGACGAGGCGACAGAACTTCCACCCCACGCATCTTCCGTAGAATTACATGTTGAATGGAATCACAGGTGGTTAGCCAGGCACATCACACAGGGCAAAATAGCCGTCGCGGTAGACGTTGTCAATGTTGTCGTCATCCACGCATACCAGCCAGCGTGGATCGTATCCCAGCGCTGCGTGTAGAGCTGTCATCAATCGCTGCCGAATGGAGACCCGCAAGTAGTCGACGGCCAGCAAAGGCCGCCCCGGCCACACAGCTACATACACGGCGCAGTACGTCTCTGTCGGGCAGTCTGGCTGTTTGGTCAGCAAGCAGGCGGTAAACACATCCCCGTGCACTGTCCAGTCGATAGTTGCTTCGCGTTCGCCAACTGCCATGGCAGCCGCAATGCACCTCAGCAGCGCGGGACACTCATCAAAAGTAGGCGCAGTCCAAAGACGGAAGACCCGCCACACAACTAAGCGCTGGCGCTGCGCCATCAAGCTTCGCAGGCATGCTATCCGCCGGAGACAGAATTCGTCGCTCTCGGCAGCTTGGACAGCTGCTGAGAGCGAGGCACATCACACAGGGCAAAATAGCCGTCGCGGTAGACGTTGTCAATGTTGTCGTCATCCACGCATACCAGCCAGCGTGGATCGTATCCCAGCGCTGCGTGTAGAGCTGTCATCAATCGCTGCCGAATGGAGACCCGCAGGTAGTCGACGGCCAGCAAAGGCCGCCCCGGCCACACAGCTACATACACGACGCAGTACGTCTCTGTCGGGCAGTCTGGCTGTTTGGTCAGCAAGCAGGCGGTAAACACATCCCCGTGCACTGTCCAGTCGATAGTTGCTTCGCGTTGGCCAACTGCCATGGCAGCCGCAATGCACCTCAGCAGCGCGGGACACTCATCAAAAGTCGGCGCAGTCCAAAGACGGAAGACCCGCCACACAACTAAGCGCTGGCGCTGCGCCATCCAGCTTCGCAGACATGCTATCCGCCGGAGACGGAATTCGTCGCTCTCAGCAGCTTGGACAGCTTCGCATAACGCACCGTGAACATCGGAGGGCGGTAGTTCCCGAAGTCGCGGCAACCACGGCAAGTTCTCTTCGTCCAAGCGCAACAGTTGCGCTGCACTGAATCCACGCAGCAGAATTTGCAGGTTTAACATCTGGATATCCGCCATAGAGGAGCCGAGTTGTGGTACTGAAGCGGCGATGGTTAGCCGGTGTTCGTCGACGTAAGGAAGTGCACACCCCTCTCGATAAGTTAACAAACGTAATCACTTCCCCGGCAAAGCTGTTTCCATTGCCCACAAGAAGATGTGCGGCTTAAAATTGCACTTCTGAGTGCTGCTGTTGATACATCTCGTTCTATTCAGGCCGTATATATGGGTGGTTTGATCTAATTACTGGCGTTAAGCCCTCTGCCGGGCGCAATGTACTCAAGACGTCACTCAGAGGCACTCTATCATTCTATGCTTTGTCATCCTACATAGATTTTATCAAAGATGCGGAAGTATTTATCTCAAAAGAAGCACTGTGAACGGGCCCAAAACGAAAAAAAAATGCGTACAATAAATTTATCAGATAATATCAAATCAGGTGCCACGTTTTTGAGAAACATATGCGTTAAGAGCTTACCAGCGTCTCTATAACAAGTTACTGGCTGGTTGTCCATATAACTCTTCGTTCTTTAATGCTCGCTGGCTAACTACCTGCCTTTTCACGGGATTATTATTGTGTCGGCGAGGCACAAAAATAATCTTATCGAGTGGTCTAGCTGAGAGGAACAAATGGCACGTGTTCACGACGGCAGCTGGAGGCCAATGCCATTCTTCGATGTGGGTGCCTTACTCACTTTATCGATCGACGCACACGCCGCAGTCTTTTAAGCAGGTCATTCTGATAGCTGTTTTCAGTGAAGGTAAGAGAAAAGTACAGAGAATCTGCCTCGGCACAGGTGGCACTGGAGTTGTTCTATTTGCCGACTAAAAACTGGTGCTGTCAGCCGCTTGCAGGGCTACAAACGCGAGAGTACACTCTTAAAGATTTGAGGCCCGCGTTCGGCAGATATCATTTATTGCCTAGCTTCTCTCGGGCGCAGCTCAGATACCTCACCGAGTGCAACGAAATCTGCTTGCAGTTCTCGCTGGGTGTCTGCTATGGCGTTGCAATCGACGAGGAAAACTTCCGCGCAGGTTCCCCGTGTATATACTGGTAGCGTTCATTTCATATAGAAGCCCATACGTTCAATACATGCCAACTTCTGGGTGGAAGCGAGCGCATTCTATGGCACGATTGCAAAAGCGAGACCATCAATTTTGTGACTAACCAGAACAATGGCGGCCGCATACGCAGACGGAAACCTCTGAGCGGCCGAGTTGATTCCCAAAAACCTAGCCCAGCCCAACCGCCACTAATGGGACTGTGTCCTCTTAGTCCTCTTCTTGAATCAGCGCGGAGGTAGCGCTGGTGAGGCGAGTGGCATTAGCCCCTCCACCGTAAAACGAAAGCGTCGAGATGATGCGGAGCAAAGTATTTACAAATAAATAGAAAAGCAAAAAAGGAAATGTCGACATTATAAGCACAGAGGAAAGTTGATAATTACAGTCGATAAGGACAGGAAACCGAAAAAAAGTTACGAATATCATGCACAGAGCGAGAGCGTCGATTAAAATACAGAGTGGGAAGCACTGCAGTCACGCGAGAGCTGCGATTTCAAGCCATCCAAAGGAACAGTATCAGTTCGTAGTCGCCGATGGCCGCACTTCCATTAGGAACGACTTTAAAATTCGCGTTGCCGACGCGGCGGAAGACTTTATACGGTCCTAATAGCGGAGCGCCCCACCGCGGTGGCTCAGTGGTTACGGCGCTCGGCTGCTAGCCCGAAAGACGCGGGTTCGATCCCGGCCGCGGCGGCTGAATTTCGATGGAGGCTAAATTCTAGAGACTCGTGTACTGTGCGATGTCAGTGCAGGTTAAAGAACCCGAGGTGGTCGAAATTTCCGGAGCCCTTCACTACGGCGCCCCTCATAGCCACTGTTGCTTTGGGACGTTAAACCCCAATAAACCAAACCAAACCAAATAGCGGAGCAGCTGTGTTTCGTACAACCCTTTCTGGCTTACAGGGGCCCACACCCAGTCGCGCTCAGTTGATAATAGGCGCTCAGTGGACTTCCCTAAGTCGGAGGTTGTAATATCGGGAGCCCGTGTATTCCTGTGGCTTCTTGCGGAATCGAGCCAGCTGACGGGATTGATGACTGTTACGGCGAAGCTGCCCGCATCTAGTGTGACGTCGCCATCAGCGCACACCAAGGCAGCACAGGTAATCAGGCCAATATTGGAAGCATAGTGGCAAAGGCCGGACCTACAGAGGACCTTTCTGAAGCCATCCATTTCCATTATTGGGCCGAGTTCCTGTGCTGTTTGGGCAGAAGCACCGGTTCCATGTCATCCGCCCTCCTGTAAAAAATGCGGAACGGGGTAAAGCGCGCTGCCCCCTGAACCGCGGTTTTATTGGCGAAGGTAACGTATGGGAGTACCTGGTGCCATGTTTTCTGCCCACATCCACGTGCATGGAAATCATATCTGCCAGCGACTTTTCGAGCCATTCTTTTTAAGGCCCAGTCATCCGTGGTTGGTCTCCTCCTCCTCCCTATCTTGATGCCACCACCCGAACACTGTGCGACAACCATTTGAACCGAAATTTTCATATCAAGATTCGTAAAGACGTGGAATTGGGGGTACATAGGTTACAGGTTGGAATCCCTGCCTTGAGCTAGGCGCTAAATTAACCATTAAGTTTCAGCAGCATGAAACGCTGAACGGTATGAAGTCAACCGGAACATTTCGCGGCAAACGGTTGGCCCCCAAATTTTACACGAATGTCCGGACTAAGTGGCCGACTTGGACGCCTGCTAGGCGGATCTCTATACCGGGTTGACGTAGGACTGTGCTTTGGTGCTTGGGCATCACGCTGCAGCGTGTGATTGTTTTTTCTATTATGTAACCGCCCCGGTTACCATGGCAACCACTGGCTTACGGTTACGGTTCGCTTTATAACGCATAACACTGAGACCTACAACCCTAGAATAGCTTCATGCTCTAATAGAATATCGTTGGTATGAAGGCCGCTATCTTAAATTCTATCCGTGAAATCAGTATAACTGGTAGGCTCGAACTGCGACCAGTGGAGCCAACGCTCTAAAGCTGCTGTGGTTTAGCATTGCTGTGCGCTCACTATTGCGCGATTGCGCAGCCTTTTCCAGGCGGACACCGGCGGCACCACGTACCTGAAAGAGCTCCTTAGGCTGCACTGACTCAACGCACCTAGAGACTCCCAGTGGCCTCCTAGAGACTCCAAGCAATTTATCCAATGGACAAGGCGTCACGCAGACCGGGCGATGGCGTTCCGTGGACTCCCTGGCAGCGCTGCAGTACTGTGTCGCGTTCCATTCTTTAAAGGGGCTGCGAAACACTGCTTGGGGGGATACCGGCTATACTTCGGGCGGATTCTTTATGTCACACAGATGCTGACTTAAAAAGAATGACAGGAATAGATGCACAGGAACGGGAGTTATTCCATGAAGAAAGTTTCAAAATACAAGCAAACAAAACGCTGCCCTCAACTCGATTTTGGAGGGGCTTCCCACTCCTATTTCGCTCTCCCAATGACGACACCTGGCGCAACCAATCAAAACAGCCTGCCAGAGCACGTCGCGGAAGTTTGCACTCCATGGTTGCCTGCTCTCTGTGACTGGTTCTTGCTGAGACTGGCAGCGTCGTTTCCATGCCGGAGCCCCTGGTGGTGTATTTTTATATTACTTACTTTGCCGGGATTTTATCTTAGACGAACAACTTGTTTTAGTTGTTCTAATATAAAACACCGACAGGTGACAAAATGTGTGTCTTGTAACGACGAAGTTCCTGTTCAAGCGAAGACGACGACGAACTTCTGACCGTTGTGTTGAGCGGCATTGCCATCGCTTTGGGTGTGTGCTCGTGGTGCTCGACCTCTGTGTCTACGAGGCCTGTGTCTCTGTGTCTACCGCCGGCGCACAGTACTTTAACCATCCCAGTACCCATCTTACATTTGGTGGAGGTGCGGGGTAGAAATCTCCATCGTGGAGCTGCGTAACCGCACTCTTCCCAGGCTTGAAATGCCAGAAGACGCCCAAACCCAATCTCTGCAAACGGGACCAGCTCTCATCTGCGCCGGCTCCCTTCGCCAGCGAGATCCGTCAATCTTCAGCGGAGCCGATGAGAATGACGTGGAAGACTGGCTCACGTCATACGAACAGGTGAGCCTGTACAATAGATGGGACGACGATACGAAGCTCAACAACGTATTTTTTTCTCTAACGGGGGTCGCTAACCTCTGGTATCGGAACCATGAGGGAGACATCCGAACATGGGCGGCCTTCAAAACGAAGCTTGCCGGAGTCTTTGGTCGCCCCACTGTCCGGAAACTTCGGGCTGAACAGCGTTTCCGTGAACGCTCGCAGCACGTCGGCGAGAGCTTCACCAGCTATATAGAAGAAGTCATTGACTTATGCAAACGTGTCAATGCGAACATGTCCGAAGCCGACAAGATAAAACACATCTTGAAAGGTATCGACGATGATGCCTTTCAGATGCTATTGGCCCGCGACTTGCGCACCGTTAAGGATGTGTTCACGCTCTGCCAGAGCTTCGAGGAGCTGCGCAAACGGCGGTTACTGACTCGGCAACATCAAGCCCAAGTTGAATCGCTTTCTGGACTGGCGCCTGCAGCTGACAACACCTCTATGCTGCAGCAAATCAAAGATTTCGTCCGTGAAGAGGTAGCTAGGCAACTTTCTCTTCTGCCTAGCCCTCAACAGGCGCCGCCTTATTTGGCCGCGGCTCTTCGACAGGCCATACAACACCAGGTTACTGAGGCGCTTCCATCCTTCCATCCTCCGCCACCTGTCGCCGCACCCTTGATTTACGCCGATGCTGCTCCAAGGTCTGTCACCAGTCCCATGCCTTGCGCCGACATCGCCCCAAGACCTGTAGCCGGTCCTCGGACTTACGCCGACGTTCTAGTACAGCCCCCGCCGTCGTCCTATCCTACAATGTACGTGCCTGTGCAAGCGTCTTCACCTTCCCTGCGACCAGCTCGAAGAGCAAGCAATCTGTGGCGCACGAGTGACAACCGTCCTGTATGCTACACTTGCGGAGTGCCTGGTCACGTCGCGCGCTACTGCCGTCGCCATCTCCAAGCGCCAGCACCACGCGCGCAATCTTCGGGGTACTGGCCTCCAACCCGTCAATATTCTGAGGCTGTCGACCAAACGCCAAGTCGTCCTTTCTCCCCTGATCGTTCAGCCCTCTCCAGCCGCCGCTCCCCTTCGCCACGACGCCGCTCTATCTCCCCCATGCGATGTTGCCCTAATTCTCCTCAGCAGGAAAACTAGGCGCCGCAGTTCCGGAGGCAAGAACTGCGCCCCCGTCGAAATTTCGAAGACCTCATCGATCACCTGCGAATCTTATTGATGTTTTTGTTGAGGGCGTGTCTGCGATGGCTCTGATAGACACCGGTGCAGCGATTTCGGTAATGGACGAAAAGTTATGTACTTCTTTAAAGAAAGTTAAGACGCCAGTTTCGGGACTCACGCTGCGCACGGCCAGCGCACAGCCGATTACGCCGTTAGCAGCATGCACCGCTCGAGTTCGAATCCAGGACTCACTATACTACATCGAGTTCGTCGTGCTGCCTTCTTGCTCACATTCTTTAATTTTAGGGTGGGATTTCCTGTCGCGCCACGAAGCTGTCATCGACTGCGCTCGCGCAGAAGTTGGGTTCTCCGCTTTGCCTAATGTCTCGCCAGACGCTGCTCCTTCTGTTCCCTGCGCTAAAGCCGTCGTCACCGAAGACATCCCCCTTCCTCCCAGCTCCACTGCGCTTGTAAGCATCTCTTGTGACTCTGTTTGTGATGACCTTCTTCTCTTCACGCCGACCTGCACTTTCCTGCGCCGCAAGTCCCTCCCGCTGCCCTACGCTGTGCTCACTATTTCTGCTGGCCTCTCCGTGCTATGGGTCTCTAACCCGTTTTCCTTCCCTACTGCTTTGCGCCATGGCTAATGTCTCGGCAGTGTACAATCTATTGCGTCCATTCTCACCTGTGAGGACCCCGCCGATTCGCCTCATCTAGCCATGACTGCGCTCAGCCCTCCATCTTCTGCGCCTGATTCCTCCGCTACAGACCTCTTCCTTCGCTCTATCGCCACCGATCTTCCTTCCCCGCAACGGACGCAGCTTCTTAACCTCCTTCAGCAGTTCCGCTCCTCCTTCGACTGTCATCGGAATTCCTTGGGCCAAACTTCAACGGTCACCCATCGTATCCACACCGGCAACCACGCACCAGTGCGGCAGCGCCCCTATCGTGTATCTGGCACCAAGAGCCATGCTATCGAAGAGCAAGTTGATAAAATGCTCCAAGACGGCGTGATCCAGCCCTCCAGTAGCCCTTGGGCTTCGCCTGTTGTGCTGGTCAAGAAGAAAGACGGCTCCATCCGATTTTGTGTCGACTACCGCCGCCTTAATAAGTTTACGCGGAAGGATGTCTACCCTCTTCCGCGCATCGATGACGCTTTGGACTGTTTGCAAGGGGCCGAACTATTTTCTTCCCTCGATCTTCGTTCCGGATATTGGCAGGTCCCCATGGAAGCGGCCGATCGCCCCAAAACCGCTTTTGTAACCCCCGACGGCTTATACGAATTTACAGTTATGCCATTCGGCCTTTGTAATGCGCCTGCAACATTTGAGAGGATGATGGACACCATTTTGCGAGGATTAAAATGGAAGGTATGCCTCTGATACCTCGACGACATCGTCGTCTTTTCTGCGGATTTTGACACCCACCTCCATCGCCTGAGGCACGTCTCTAACTGCCTTTCTGATGCCGGTTTGCAGCTAAACTTAAAGAAAGGCCGTTTTTCCGCTCGTAAACGCACTATCTTAGGGCACATTGTCTCCAAGGAAGGCGTTTCTCCAGACCCAGCCAAACTTCGTGCGGTCGCTGCTTTTCCCAAGCCTACATCTGTCAAAGAACTGCGCAGCTTCCTTGGCCTGTGTTCCTACTTTCGAAGATTTATTCGAAATTTTGCATCGATTGCTGCCCCTTTAACAGAACTCGTATCCAGGAGCTCCGACTTTTCACAGTGGTCACCCGCATGCGACAACGCGTTTTATACCTTACGCCGCATCCTCACCGCACCACATATCCTGCGCCATTTCGACCCGACGGCCCCTACCGAGGTCCACACCGACGCCAGTGGTGTTGGTCTCGGGTCTGTACTCGCGCAGCGCAAACCTGGCTTTGCTGAGTACGTTGTCGCCTATGCAAGCCGCACCCTGACGAAGGCAGAGTCCAATTCCTCAGTAACGGAAAAGGAGTGTTTGGCTATCGTTTGGGCTCTTACCAAATTCCGCCCTTATCTCTATGGTCGTCCCTTTGACGTCGTGACGGACCACCATGGGCTTTGCTGGTTATCCTCACTGAAAGACCCCTCCAGCCGCCTCGCACGATGGGCTCTTCGTATGCAGGAATACGACGCCCGCGTATTTTATCGCACCGGACGCAAGCACCAAGATGCCGACGCCCTTTCTCGCTGCCCCCTTCCGGTTGAGCTCGCCAGCCTCTCAACACTCGAGGACTCCCCTCCGTTGCTTCACATCGACGACATGCCTTCAGCGCAGCGCATGGACCCTTGGATTGCGTCTCTGCTTGATTTCCTCTCTAACCCTACGGCGGCTTCTCCATCACGCGCTCTCCGTCGCCAAGCTCCTCACTTCGCCATTCGTGACAATCTCCTTTACCGCCGCAACTACAGCGCAGATGGTCGCAAGTGGTTATTAGTTGTTCCTCGCCACCTCCGCTCACAAGTCTGTGATTATTTCTATGCTGACCCACAATGCGGACACGCAGGAGTCTTCAAAACATACAATCGAATCCGGCTGCGTTACTACTGGCGCGGAATGTATAACTTCATCCTTAAGCACATCCGCTCATGCCTGCCCTGCCAACGTCGCAAGCCCCCTGCTCACCGTTCTGCAGGCGAGTTGCAGCCGTTACCTTGCCCACCGCGCCCATTCGACCGCGTAGGCATTGATTTGTATGGACATCTTGCCTACACTGCAGCCGGTAACCGTTGGGCTATCGTCACCGTTGACCACTTGACGAGGTATGCAGAAACCGCCGCCTTTCCATCCGCCTCAGCGTCTGACGTAGCCTCCTTCATTCTGCGACGGTTCATTCTTCGCCACGGCGCACCGCGCGAACTGCTGAGTGACAGAGGCCGCGTTTTCTTATCGGAAGTTGTCAAAGCCTTGCTCCGCCAGTGCAACATCATTCACCGAACAAGCTGTGCCTATCACCCGCAAACTAACGGCCTTACAGAAAGATTTAACCGTACCCTCGGCGATATGCTCTCTCTATACGTCTCATCAGACCATTCCGATTGGGATCTCGTCCTTCCGTATGTGACGTACGCCTACAACACCGCAACGCAGTCGACTACCGGCTTCTCACAGTTCTATCTTCTTTACGGCCGTCATCCTTCTGCTCCACTCGATACCATTCTCCCATACCAGCCTGAGGCATCTGAGTGTACTCCTATTTCGCAAGCTGCACGACACGCAGAAGAGTGTCGCCAAATCGCCCGTTCTCTCACAACTGAGGCCCAATACCCTCGGAAATCCCGCCACGACAGCCATCACACGTCCCCGCACTTTTCTTCTGGTAGCCTCGTGTGGCTCTGGATTCCATCCAGTACTCCGGGCCTCTCCTCGAAACTTCTTTCAAAGTTTCACGGCCCCTACCGAGTTGTGGAACGCACCTCGCCTGTTAATTACGTGGTGGAACCGCTGATGCCGTCTCCTGATCTTCGCCGGCGCGGACGCGAGACTGTTCACGTCCAGCGCCTAAAGCCGTAATATGACCCGGCCATCCCACCTACGCCGTAAGTCGCCAGGATGGCTCCTCTCCTCCCCGGGGGGCAGTTGTAACGACGAAGAAGTTCCTGTTCAAGCGAAGACGACGACGAACTTCTGACAGTTGTGTTGAGCGGCATTGCCATCGCTTTGGGTGTGTGCTCGTGGTGCTCGACCTCTGTGTCTACGAGGCCTGTGTCTCTGTGTCTACCGCCGGCGCACAGTACTTTAACCATCCCAGTACCCATCTTACAGTCTATTTATTCACACAATTTGCAGTATATTTATTGTTTGTCCAATCATCAAGCTCGCGCCAGGTGATGCCATATCCGCTGCAAAAGCCCGCCACTGTGTGCGGACACCATCAGAGCCATGAATTTGGTTTTGGGAGGACATTAAAATATCAAAAAAAACGGAATATACGTGGTATTACCGAAGCTAATAGAACCATTGTAACTCACTGTATGCCATCAACAGGCAAAACAGTCAACTAATACTGTGTTTCTGGGCCCCTTGAAGGCGAAGCTTAATTAAGCGCCCTCCAATGTTTTCGTCGCTAATGCTAATTTACCCAATTCTGCAGAGTCCATATCTGCAGCAAAGTTGTCAGAGACAAAGCGTATTAAGGCGAAAGCCTTTAATGTCTCATCGTTGTAAGCAGCAGTTGTCGACAGAAATGTCACGCTTTTCAGTTGGTCGAAACGGTCGCGACGTCACAGTGCGCCAATTTCAAACGGGGCCAACTGTACTTTGGCGATTCCAAAATGGGTATCAATAATTTCGCTAAAGGGCGAATTACAAACACCTCCCTTAGAATCCTTAACGCAACCAAATTCTCACCAAATTATTCCGAATTGATATGGGTCCCAGCCCATTCGGGGAATCCGGGGAACGAGGCAGCCCACAATAAAGCCCGAGGTTTCGTCGACCGGGCAGTGGATGAGTCTGGCTCCCTGAATTTCACGAAGGACTCAATGATCACATATCATGATCTCACCAATCATTTTAAATTAGAGAGGAGAATTTCCCCCCTCCAGACAAAAGACTTACTAAAGAACAAGAGCTTACCAAATATTTAGGGGAATCCCCCAAGGTGGAGTAGATTTCTAATAAGGGAGTAATTACTCATTGACGTCCACCCGAGCGCAGCCATACGGCCACAAAGGAAAGCTATACAGCTTTCACAGAAACTTCGTAGTTAAAGAAAAATTCGTCCTGGTCCGGGGTTCGAACCCGGGACCACCGCTACACCGGAGCAGTCGCTCTACCAATTGAGCTAACCGGGACGGCAAGCTTATGGTAGGGCGAGAGCGAATTGATCAATAACTCGAAGTGGGAACAGTGTTGACCAAATATTTAGGGGAATCCCCCAAGGTGGAGTAGATTTCTAATAAGGGAGTAATTACTCATTGACGTCCACCCGAGCGCAGCCATACGGCCACAAAGGAAAGCTATACAGCTTTCACAGAAACTTCGTAGTTAAAGAAAAATTCGTCCTGGTCCGGGGTTCGAACCCGGGACCACCGCTACACCGGAGCAGTCGCTCTACCAATTGAGCTAACCGGGACGGCAAGCTTATGGTAGGGCGAGAGCGAATTGATCAATAACTCGAAGTGGGAACAGTGTTGACCAAATATTTAGGGGAATCCCCCAAGGTGGAGTAGATTTCTAATAAGGGAGTAATTACTCATTGACGTCCACCCGAGCGCAGCCATACGGCCACAAAGGAAAGCTATACAGCTTTCACAGAAACTTCGTAGTTAAAGAAAAATTCGTCCTGGTCCGGGGTTCGAACCCGGGACCACCGCTACACCGGAGCAGTCGCTCTACCAATTGAGCTAACCGGGACGGCAAGCTTATGGTAGGGCGAGAGCGAATTGATCAATAACTCGAAGTGGGAACAGTGTTGACCAAATATTTAGGGGAATCCCCCAAGGTGGAGTAGATTTCTAATAAGGGAGTAATTACTCATTGACGTCCACCCGAGCGCAGCCATACGGCCACAAAGGAAAGCTATACACTTCGAGTTATTGATCAATTCGCTCTCGCCCTACCATAAGCTTGCCGTCCCGGTTAACTCAATTGGTAGAGCGACTGCTCCGGTGTAGCGGTGGTCCCGGGTTCGAACCCCGGACCAGGACGAATTTTTCTTTAACTACGAAGTTTCTGTGAAAGCTGTATAGCTTTCCTTTGTGGCCGTATGGCTGCGCTCGGGTGGACGTCAATGAGTAATTACTCCCTTATTAGAAATCTACTCCACCTTGGGGGATTCCCCTAAATATTTGGTCAACACTGTTCCCACTTCGAGTTATTGATCAAATCGCTCTCGCCCTACCATGAGCTTGCCGTCCCGGTTAGCTCAATTGGTAGAGCGACTGCTCCGGTGTAGCGGTGGTCCCGGGTTCGAACCCCGGACCAGGACGAATTTTTCTTTAACTACGAAGTTTCTGTGAAAGCTGTATAGCTTTCCTTTGTGGCCGTATGGCTGAGCTCGGGTGGACGTCAATGAGTAATTACTCCCTTATTAGAAATCTACTCCACCTTGGGGGATTCCCCTAAATATTTGGTCAACACTGTTCCCACTTCGAGTTATTGATCAATTCGCTCTCGCCCTACCATAAGCTTGCCGTCCCGGTTAGCTCAATTGGTAGAGCGACTGCTCCGGTGTAGCGGTGGTCCCGGGTTCGAACCCCGGACCAGGACGAATTTTTCTTTAACTACGAAGTTTCTGTGAAAGCTGTATAGCTTTCCTTTGTGGCCGTATGGCTGCGCTCGGGTGGACGTCAATGAGTAATTACTCCCTTATTAGAAATCTACTCCACCTTGGGGGATTCCCCTAAATATTTGGTCAACACTGTTCCCACTTCGAGTTATTGATCAATTCGCTCTCGCCCTACCATAAGCTTGCCGTCCCGGTTAGCTCAATTGGTAGAGCGACTGCTCCGGTGTAGCGGTGGTCCCGGGTTCGAACCCCGGACCAGGACGAATTTTTCTTTAACTACGAAGTTTCTGTGAAAGCTGTATAGCTTTCCTTTGTGGCCGTATGGCTGCGCTCGGGTGGACGTCAATGAGTAATTACTCCCTTATTAGAAATCTACTCCACCTTGGGGGATTCCCCTAAATATTTGGTCAACACTGTTCCCACTTCGAGTTATTGATCAATTCGCTCTCGCCCTACCATAAGCTTGCCGTCCCGGTTAGCTCAATTGGTAGAGCGACTGCTCCGGTGTAGCGGTGGTCCCGGGTTCGAACCCCGGACCAGGACGAATTTTTCTTTAACTACGAAGTTTCTGTGAAAGCTGTATAGCTTTCCTTTGTGGCCGTATGGCTGCGCTCGGGTGGACGTCAATGAGTAATTACTCCCTTATTAGAAATCTACTCCACCTTGGGGGATTCCCCTAAATATTTGGTCAACACTGTTCCCACTTCGAGTTATTGATCAATTCGCTCTCGCCCTACCATAAGCTTGCCGTCCCGGTTAGCTCAATTGGTAGAGCGACTGCTCCGGTGTAGCGGTGGTCCCGGGTTCGAACCCCGGACCAGGACGAATTTTTCTTTAACTACGAAGTTTCTGTGAAAGCTGTATAGCTTTCCTTTGTGGCCGTATGGCTGCGCTCGGGTGGACGTCAATGAGTAATTACTCCCTTATTAGAAATCTACTCCACCTTGGGGGATTCCCCTAAATATTTGGTCAACACTGTTCCCACTTCGAGTTATTGATCAATTCGCTCTCGCCCTACCATAAGCTTGCCGTCCCGGTTAGCTCAATTGGTAGAGCGACTGCTCCGGTGTAGCGGTGGTCCCGGGTTCGAACCCCGGACCAGGACGAATTTTTCTTTAACTACGAAGTTTCTGTGAAAGCTGTATAGCTTTCCTTTGTGGCCGTATGGCTGCGCTCGGGTGGACGTCAATGAGTAATTACTCCCTTATTAGAAATCTACTCCACCTTGGGGGATTCCCCTAAATATTTGGTCAACACTGTTCCCACTTCGAGTTATTGATCAATTCGCTCTCGCCCTACCATAAGCTTGCCGTCCCGGTTAGCTCAATTGGTAGAGCGACTGCTCCGGTGTAGCGGTGGTCCCGGGTTCGAACCCCGGACCAGGACGAATTTTTCTTTAACTACGAAGTTTCTGTGAAAGCTGTATAGCTTTCCTTTGTGGCCGTATGGCTGCGCTAGGGTGGACGTCAATGAGTAATTACTCCCTTATTAACAAGAGCTTACGTGGCGTCGTCTACAGACGAGATCGATACGCACGCCATCACTCCTCGCGCACATTTATCCAGATCTTTACAACCCAAACTGCAAACACTGTGGCCAACGTGCTACCTACGATCACATCCTGTGGGACTGCAAAATAGAGCCACCTCCGGGTGATCTAGTTACAGCTCCTTCTCTCGAGCGGTGGGAGACCGTACTGGCTAGCTCTGACCCCAGAACGCAAGTTTTGGCGGTCGAGTGGGCTGACAAAGTCGTCGAGGGCTATGTACTCTCGACCACTTAACGCGACCTCTTGCCAAGCTCTTCCCGGCGAATAAAATGTTTTACAATCAATAGTAGCCATGCAACCAATTGAAGGGATCATATAGTGATGCTCCAAGTGGGACTGAGCTTAGTTAATGGCTCAATTGCCCAATTAGCCTAATCAGCTTTTCTAGTTAGGCCATATAAATAAATAAAACCGAGTAAGAAATTGGTCGAGCTCGGGAATCGAACCCCGGTCTTCGGAGTGCGAGACGAGCATGCTATCTACTCCGCCATGCCAGCCCGATGGTTTGGAATGAACAAAGGCGCGTCTAGTGAATACGGTGTCTTCGCTCACTCCCATCCTCCTCCCTTTCCTCCCGGCGAGGTTTAGGTGTCCACCGAGGTATGAGAGACAGATACATTTCCTTTCCTCATAACCCAATTTACCGACGAGCGAGGCGTAGAACCAAATGGGCGATGGCGTTCTATGGACTCCCTGGCAGCGTTCTCTTAGAGGCGAAGCTTAACATCTTAACCACACATCAGTGACCACACTTTAGGTCAAAAAAGTGTCCCCCTAAATTTTGACGGCTGTCCATCGAGATATGCCACACAGTTACTGCGTAATTTCCTTTCCTCAAATACAATTTTCACTTTCTTCATTATCGGCCCTCTTTGTCTTCTTTCACTCCCGCTTCCTCCTTTCCTCTACGGTGCGGTTCAGGTGTCCACCGAGATGACAGAGAATTACTGCGCCATTTTCTTTCCTCAAAACGCGTTGCGTTCAAAGGGCAAGGCATCGCGCTGAACGGGTCGTGGCGTTCCGTGGACTCCCTGGCAGCGCTACAACACTCTGTCGCGTTCCACTCCTAAAGGCGAAACTTAAGTGTCATTAATTAGCAGTTAATTAGGATTCAGGCATTAATCATTGATTAAACATTAATTAGTGATTTGTCATCACTTAGTAATTAGTACTAAATTATATGTGACGTCACCAGTGCCACAGAAGCAGCGAAAGTGGTGCGTAAAACGCTTTCGCCTCTACGCACTTTAGACAGTCAAAGTGCCCCCTGAATTTTTGCTCTATTTTGCTTTTTTAAGCATAAAATGCTTTTAGCTCCGGTAGTCCGCAGTGTGGGGACGTCACGCCGAGACCGAGAGCCAACATCCGGGCACTGAATTCCACTCATCCGGGCACTGAAACGAGAACTTCCGGGCACCGTACGAGATTTAACGAGACAAGACGAGAGCAAGAGGGTAGCTCCAGGGCGAGAAGGGCTTTTGGCTGGAAAACTGCTTCCGCGCCACCCGCAAGGATGGCGCTGCGGTCCCACACTCACGCATGTAAAAGACCGGCCGCTTGGCCTTCAGACGCGCTGCATATACATTCTTGTCAGGCCTGCGTCTCATCGTGTCCGCGTACGCTTCTGCATCGTCCTGCATTCCAATACCACTACCGTCACAGCTGCTTGCTTAAGCCGAGCAATGGAGCCTGATGAAGGCAGAGGTAGGAAACGTCTTGCGGAAAGCGATCGCTTTGCAAGTGATACGCCACAGCAGAATGCTCGCCCCTGCCGACAACGCCATGATTGTGCGGCCGCTCCCGAAAGCTACAAGGCCGCCACGGTTCGCGGCTGCCTCACTAAGCCCGCGCTATTGCAGGCGATCGCTTCGACGCAAAAAGAAGAGTGTGGTGTGGTGTGGTGTAATGTGGTGTGTTGAACACTAGAGCCATTTCAAGATTTCGACTAGTACCATCTACAACTAATGTGTTATGCCCGTAAACATTTCATGCTTAATCTACTCTCGGTTACGCGAGAGGCAGAGATTTTTTTTCCTTGCTGTATGTTTAACATTTCATTTTTGAATATTTCATTAACTGGCTTACTTATGTTTGTTTACGTTTATGACCTTCCCAAGTTAACAGCTTGGTTTGCATTTCGTTTAGCCCTTTTCTTCATATTGTATTGCCCAAAGAACAAGTGTTTTGAAATTATCATTTGCTATCTTCATTCTGTACACTGATGTTATTTGTATGGCCCTCCTGCTTGGGCCGTAAAGGCCTGCGGTATTGAATAAACAAATAAATAAATAAATAAATACAATGACCGCTAGCATAAAAACATCGCAAGATCATGCTGGGGACTTCCCCCTCGGGATAGTGCACTCGCACTTAACAAAGCTATTGGCGTTTGGGCGCCTCTAATGATACATTGGTCAAAATAGGAGAAAGCGGGCCAGTGCCGTACATCGCGATAGTTTTTTAGGCAGAGAGAGAAAAAAAAAATCTCTGCCTCTCCCGTGAACGAGAGTAGAGTAAGCATGAAATGTTTACGGGCCTAATGTCATCTCGGTGGACACCCGAACCGCACCGTACAGGAAGGCAGGAACGCCACCACCCGTTCAGCGCAATGCCTTGCGATTTGAACGCAAGGTTTTTTGAGGAAAGGAAATGGCGCAGTAATTCTCTGCCATCTCGGTGGACACCCGAACCGCACCGTAAAGGAAGGGAGGAACGCCACCACCCGTTCGCCGCTATGCCTTGCCCTTTGAACGCAGCGCTTCTCCCCCGGATCACGTATGACAACGAAGTGTAACGTGGCATTTATGTGCTTTTTGCACGCGTTATTAGAAATCGGAAATTATAATTCCGTGCGTTATCAAACCCACAGCTCCACTGATATCTTGATAAACATTGAGAAGGCACTGGCAGCAGTTATTTTTTGTCTCATTTGGAGACCAACCGGCGCTTGCATGCCGGTCGCGTAGGAGGGCTTAGAGAGTCTCGTTAAATCTCGTGAAGTCTCGTACGGTGCCCGGATGTTCTCGTTTCAGAGCCCGGATGACTGGAATTCAGTGCCCGGATGAGTGGATTTCAGTGCCCGGATGACTGGAATTCAGTGCCCGGATGACTGGAATTCAGTGCCTGGATGAGTGGATTTCAGTGCCCGGATGACTGGAATTCAGTGCCCGGATGAGTGGATTTCAGTGCCCGGATGATGGCTCTCGGTCTCGGCGTAACGTCACCACACTGCCGACAACGGGAGCTAAAAGCATTTCATGCTTAAAAACTACATTGCCATAGCATGTAGAGATTTAGGGCAGCTGGGATTGCTTCGACCCCAGCTTTAAGTGTATCTGTATATAAATGTTTTCCACCACCACCATCAGGTGGGGGCGACTTGCTGAGCCCACGGAAGGAGTGCCAGTTGGCTGGTCTTGTCAGGCCTTCTGAGGACTTGGTTCCATACATCCTCGGATGGAGCTGGCAGTAATGTTTGTGGCGGCGGATTTCTCGACCAATCACAGAGGATGTACGCCTGGGTGTCCATTTCTCCCCGGTTACAATTTTCCCCGTCTGTGATGAGTGAAAGTCTATAATGGCTAAGGATCGAGTGTCTGGAACCTGCGGAGCATGTTGACTCGCGGTCAATTTAAGTAGGGCTGGGGAGGCGGGAATTGCCGTCTCGTCTACCTGTTGAGGCTGGTGATTTCGGCAAAGGTCTGGGGAGCCTCGGCAAGAGCGTCTGCGTTCGTGGGTGCGGCCGCCAGGTCGGTTAGCCCTCTGGCTAGTCCGTCGACGCCCTCGTTTCAAGCGCTTCACGAGTGGGCAGGTACCCAGAAAGATTTATGTCATGGTCGGGAGTGTATAGGATGCGTGCAGCTGGGTGGCAGACAAAACATCTGGTGTCCAATTAATCGTATCTGATGTCGTCTGAATGCTGAGCGGTGCTGTGGGCGATCGTTGAAAATTGCTTTTTGAGCAAAGGAAATGACGTAGTGTCTGTCTCACATATGTCGGCCCACACCCGAACCGCGCCGTAAGGGAAGGGATAAATGATGTAATGAAAAAAAGAGAGGAAGAAGAGATGCAGTAGTGGAAGTCTCCGGAATAATTTAGAACACCTGAGGACCTGGATACGCGGTCCCCATGCACTCACATTGCACAGCACACGGGCGCCTTTTGAGCTGCACCCCCCTGGATACGAGGCCGCCGCGGTATCTCTGATATTTGTTTTTCCCTGGGAGTCACACATGCCTCGTTCCAATTCATGGCATGGCCAGTGTCTTCAAGGTGTTCCGCTGAAGCATTTGAGCAACCATTGCCTTGGGAGGAGTCATTTTGATCTGGCTTGAATTGTCTTTTGGACGTCCCCATTTCTCAGCATAATAGTTTCACGGCGTACATAGGTGAAAGAGAATTGTTCATCACATGAATAAGGCAGAGCTAAAATAACGCATCCAAAAGGAATAATCGCTCAGAAGCCTTACGAACACAGTATCATATATACAATCGATCCCCTAATATCGGGGTCTAAGGGAATCGCAAAATAATTTCAGCTATGAATAATTCGGCATAAAAACATCGAGATAGATAAGCTTATTTGTAACCTAGCAGTATGAATACATTCTACGCACGCTAGTGACAAGCTTTCATAAGCATGCGCAGCCGCGGGTGCTCTGGCGGCAGAGAGCTCGCTAGGCGTCGCTAGGATAAAGCCTCTTTCGCATTGAAACTGCAATGAACGGCTCTTTGGAACTGGCCAAAACCTGTATTATATTGTCACGAATATTATGTGCCACACAATCGGGGACAGAAGAACTGCTCCAGCCTGCCGAGCGGTCGCAAGCAAGATGGCGATGTTCCTTTACTTCTTCCAGTTCTGAGCTCTATCATCTCCCTCCTCTGCAGCATCGCCTTGATGCGGCCTGCTTTCGCAGTAGGAAAAAGAGGTTACAAGCTCAAGGTTCAGCACAGTTATCACGACACAGAACAGCAAGCACTCAGGTCGAGGTACAATCAGCAGGACGGCCGTCGTACGGCTTCGTACGAACGACGTGCACAACATCCGGACGCGGTGGTCTGCGCGATGAGCGGGCTGGGGTTGCCGCTGAAACTTTGCATGTCACGTCGATAATGCGGCTGAGAACACGGTAAGGACCGAAGTATCACGCAGTAATTTTTCAGACAGCCCGTGGTGAAGAAGTGGTGTCCAAACCAACAGATGGTAGCCTGGCTCGAACGTATCAATTCGCCGTCTGAGATTGTAGTGGTCAGCGTCGACGTGCTGTTAATGGTGTATTCGCTGCCTGGCCAGTTGTCGTGCTTCTTCTGCCCGTTGAATGAAAGCGGCGACGTCAAGATCAGGCCCTTGGTCACACTGATGGTCGACAGGCAACATGGCATCGAAAGAAGTAATAACTCGACGACCGAAGACAAGCTGGAAGGGTGTGAGCCGCGTTGGCTCTTGCAGGGTCTTATTCTACGCGAATGATACGTATGGGAGCATTTGGTGGCACATTTTATGCTCCACATCCACATACACCAAGAGAATGTCAGCCAAGGTTCTGTGAAAGCGTTCCACCAACTCAGTTGTCTGTGGGTGGTACGCCGTAGTTCGCGTATGGCTGGTGTGGGTCAGAGCTAAGACTGCCTTAGTCAAGCGGGCCGTGAAAGCAGCTCCGCGGCCAGGAATTATAACCGCTGGGGCACCATGACACAGGACGATGTTGCGTACAAAAATCTTGGCTACTTCGAAAGCAGCTCCGTTCGCAAGCGCCGTTGTCTCAGCGTACCGCGTCGATAATCTGTCGGGACAGCAATTCAACGTTTTTCATTGGGTGACTGCGGGAATGGGCCGAGTAGGTACATTCCTACTTGCTGGAAATGCGTTTTCGGAGATGCTTTGGGGTGAAGAAATCCGGTGGCTTTGAAGGGCGGCGACTTACGGCCCAGGCACGACAGGTTTTCACGCGTGACCTCACTGATGGAAGTAATCTGTAAAAGTAATACCTCTGCCCAATCCTTGCTAAGGTACGACTGACTCCCATGTGGCCGGCAGATGGTTCGTCGTGGCAAGCGCTCAAGATATCGGGTCGCAGCTGTGACGGCACTACGAGTAGAATTGTTACGGTGTTGCTCTCAAGGTTGCGCTTGAAGAGAACGCCGTTTTGTAGAGGGAATGAATGCAGCCTACGACGGAAAACACGAACAACACGGGTACCATCGCAGCCTTCTAGGTACGCGATGAGCGGCGTAACTCTGCGTCCGCCCTTTGATGCTGCGCCATATCGTTTGCGCTACCAGCACCAAAAAATGTAAAGTCTTCAATTATTTCCGTATTTCCGGGGAAGCCGGGTCCACTGGCACGCCTGATAAGCAATCCCCACAAAGCACCGAGAGAAGAGTCTCCTCCTCAGGCGCCAAGTCCGGATTGATTCTGGCGGGCGGAAGGGCACGGAATGGTGGAGCCCGGTCTTGAGGGGCTGTCTCTAAGGTGCGCACTTGAGGCAACATAGCGAGTCATACAGGAAGGCGACAGCCGTGCCCTTGCCGAGATGCTGCAACTCGTTGGCAAAATTTGCAAGGAGCCCATTACCACAGGCGTCTTGTAGTTGGGCGAGGCCGCGAGCGACGGCTACTCCATTCTCGAACAGCAGAGGTATGTACGTTGCTAGCAGTGCTACAATCGTAGTCGTGCAAAAAAGTCATTCCTCACGAGAACGAGCACACTGGACCGGGGCCGCACCATTACGCCGTCGTCAACAAGTCGCAGAGCATCATCATCATTAGCCTGAATACGCCCGCTGGTGGGCAAAGGCGTCTCCCAAGAAACTCCAATTAACCTGGTCCTTTCCCAGTTCCGGCCACCGTATCCCCGCAAACTTAATTTGATCTGTCCACCTAACTTTATGCCGCCCCCTGCTGCGTTTTCCTTTTCTTGGAATCCACTCCGTTACCCTTAAGGACCAGCAGTTATCTTGCCTTCGTTTTTCATGCCCTGCCCAAGCTCATTTCTTCCTCTTGATTTCGACTTGGATGTCATTAACCCGCGTTTGTTTCTTCACGCACTCCGTTCGCTTCCGATCTCTTAACGTGCGCCTATCATTTTTCTTTCCATAGTTCGCTGCGTTGTGCTTAAGCTGAACCCTCTTTTTTAGACTCCACGTTTGTGCCCCACAGGTGAGTGCCGGTAAGATACAGCTCTTGTAAACTTTTATCTTCAGGGATATTGACAAACTGCCATTCATGATCTCAGAGAACCTGCTATATGCGCTGCACCCCATTCTTATTCTTCTAATTGCTTGCCTCTCATAGTCGCCATCAGTGGTCACAACCTGCCCTAAGTCGGTATATTCTCTTACTACTTCCAGCACCGCGCCATCAACTGTGAAGTGCTGTTCTCTTGCTAGACTGTTGAATATTACTTTGGTTTTGTGCACCTTGATTTTTAGCCCCACCGTTCTGCTTGTCTAATTCAGTGATCATACTTTGCAGCTGATGTCCTGAGTGAATTAGCCAGGCAATGTCACAAGCGAATCGCAAATTAGTTAAGTAATCTTCATTAACTCTTATCCTCAACCTTCCCGTTTCAGGCCCCGGATTACCTCCTGTAAACAGGCGGTGAATACCATTGTCAAGATCGTGTCTCCCTGCCGGACACCTTTCCTTATTGAATTTTTTTGCTGACTTTATGCTGGAGTACGGTATCTGAGCAGTGGTTATAAATATAGGGTCTGTCCTGAAAGTAATGAGACTAGTCGCGCTGTGGCGCATGCATGATTTAGATCAGGAAACCGCTTTTGGGGGAAGGAGCGGGAACCTTGAGCTTCACAGTGCAAAGACCTCAGTTGGCTTCGAGCAGGTCAAGCGAGTGGACGTGCTCAAACGTGTACCCCTGTTTCGTCGCTGCGTCGAGGAAACCATGGAACAGCGCGACGCGGTGAAGCTTTGCAATAAACTGAATAAATCACCTATCCAGACATCTGACAGCATGTGGTGATGATGCAATGTCCGGATCGCAAGGGTTCCAAGGGCACAAATCGTTTTCAAATGGTCGTCAAGACGTTCAGGACCACACAGTCAACGTTACCGTCCGTAACCGTCATCGACAGGCGCCTGGACCGCTGCTTGTTGTGAACGTCGTCACGACTGTTTTTAAATGCCTTGTGCCATTAGAAGACACGACGTGGACATTGCATCTTTCCCACATGCTGTCTTGATCAGGTTGATTGACTCGGTAGGTTACTTACCCAGATTCTTGCAAAGCTTCACCGCGTAGCGCTGTTCCAACCTTCGCTCCATGGATTCCTCGACGCAGCGACGAAATATGTGTTCACGCGCGAAGGTGTCCACTCGCTTCGCCTGCTCGCATCCAACTAAGCTCGTCGCATTGTGAAGCTGAAGGTTCCCACTCCTTCCCCCAAAAGCGGTTTCCCGATCTAGCGCGAGCACGCGCCACGCCGCGACTACTCTCATTACTTTCAGGACAGACCCTGTATCTTCCAATATTTTCATATAACTCTCTTCTGCACCCTGTTTCCGCAATGCCTACATGGCAGCTGAGGATTTCACTGAGTCAAATAGTTTCTCATAATCAATGAAGACTATATATTGCCGCCAGGTGTCCCCGGGCGGCGCCGAAAGGACGAAGAAGTGAGGAACTCGCGTGCTCTCGGAGCTGGGACTCTGCTTCTCTGTTGGCGGCTTGCGCCTAGCTTGTGTGATTAAGGACCCATCCGTGACATTTCTGGTGGAGGTGCTGGGTACATCGCCCTGGAATATGTCGCACACCCCTCCTATCACCGAGGACCCCAGACCTCTCCCTATCGACACACCAGTGCATCGGGTCAGTCGCGGCAATCTAGGACTGCCCCCTGAGCATAGGCTGTTAAAGACTACCTCGGCACCTGGCCGGCTGCCTCCTGAGCTCAGGCCATTTGACACTACCTCGGCGCCTGCCCCTCAACCAGTCATGCCAGGCGCCGCGTACTACACCCTCCAAAACCCACGGCTACCAAAATCCTTTCACGGGACTCAGCTGGAGGACGTGGAAGATTGGCTCCTCCAGTTTGAACGGGTCGCCGCATTTAACCAGTGTGATGACGCCGCCAAACTGAGGAACGTTTTCTTCAGCTTGGAGGACGGTGCTCGGACGTGGTACGAAAACCGTGAGGACGCTCTTTTGTCATGGCATGAGTTCCGACGTCAATTGCTCGCCACGTATGTCAGCGCTGATCGTCGGGAGCGAGCTGAACGCGCCCTACAGTCCCGCATGCAGATGCCCAATGAAACGGTTACCATGCACGTGGAAGACATGACGCGTCTCTTCCGGCGGGCTGACCCAGCCATGTCGGAAGCCAAAAAGCTGCGCCACCTAATGCGTGGTGTGAAAGAACAGCTTTTCGCCGGCCTCGTGCGCAGCCCCCCAAGCACTGTTGCCGAGTTTCTAGCAGAGGCTGTCACGATGGAGCAGGTTCTCCGGCAGCGTTCCACCGCGTACGACCGGCCAGTCCTTGCTGCTTCTATAACGGAGCCTCTCCCGGCGTTCAACACCAATACCGACTTCCTCCGTGACATGATCCGCACTGTCGTCCGTGAGGAGCTGCAGAAGATCTGTGGTACGTCGCAGACCACGGCCAGCTCCTTTATGGGCGTTATCCGCGACGAGGTGCAGCAGGCTGTCAGGCCACAGTTACTACGCGGCGAACCACACCCAGTACAGCCAGATTACTACCGCCCGACGTACGCTGAAGCTCTGCGACGCCCTGCCCCGACTCCAGCGGCATTTACACAGCCTATCCGGACGGACTACTGCCGCCCGACGTATGCTGACTCTTTACGACGCCCTTCCCCAAATGCAACGGCGTTTGTTCAAGCCCATCACGACGTCCCGCTACCCTCCGTGCAGCCAGTGCAGCACATCCCGAGTGACCGACGATCCCTGCGCAGAGCGGACGTCTGGCGTGGCCCAGACCGACGACGTTTGTGTTTCCATTGTGGGGAGCCCGGTCACCTGTTCCGGCGGTGCCCATATCGTGAACTTGGCCTGCAGGGTTTTTCCCCCGATGCGCCAAGACCCCGATTTGGTCAACGGCCCCCTGCGATTGAAGAGTACGTAACGCAGCAACCCCTGTGGTCCACGGCGCGCCGTCAGTCCCGATCGCCGTCCCCTCGCCGGTCATCATTTTCACCGAATCCGCAGAACTTTTCGCGAGTGACAGCGGACCGCTCGCCCAGTCCTCGCCGGGAAAACTGAAGACAGCGACCTCCAGGGGCGTGGTCGCTGGATATGGATGCTGTAAGGACCCCCTGACGACGCCGACATTCGATGATAGAGCTTTGTCGACGTCGACGACAGCCGGTGATCTAAAGGAGCGATTCTCACTCGACATACCCGTGCTTCTCGACGGTCACAGCATTAGCGCGTTGGTGGACACAGGAGCAGAGTTTTCAATTATTAGTAGCAAATTGGCAGCGCTTCTGAAGAAAGTCACGACTCCCTGCTCTGGCATGCAGATCCGGACGGCGGGGGGCCATATCATTACTCCGCTTGGACAGTGCACGGCTAGGGTCCAGATCATCGATTCGACGTTCGTAGTGAGCTGCCTGGTGCTCCGCGACTGTTCTCGTGACCTGATTTTGGGCGTAGATTTTCTCCGTGAGAATGGTGCCGTTATCGACCTGCGGAACAGAACCGTTACGTTTTCTAGAGCGAAAGCCGACGACACCTCCGATGTTCGTCAACGCAGCTCCGCCCTTCGTGTTTCCACTGAGAGTGTTTTGATCCCGCCGCGCGCCAGTGTTTTTGCAAGAGTTGAATGCGATGATAGGCTACGTGATGGACCTGCAGTCGCCGAGGGCAACCTTTCCTTGCTACTGACACACGGCATTTGCTCGGCCCGAAGCCTTGTCCACCTCCATAACGGTCGGTCGGAGCTCCTGATTACTAATTTTACCAACGAACCTCGTCGCCTTTTCCGAGCTACTGCCATAGCGTGGGCCGACCAATTGGCAGATGTTACTGAGTGTTTTGCGTCCGAGGGCATGGTACAACCGGAGACGTCCCTGGATCGCATCGATATTAGCTCCGGGCTATCAGCGACTCAACAGCGCGACCTACGCGCCCTACTGCTTCAATACCAAACCTGCTTCGCATCCTCCTCGAAAGTGCGGCAAACGGCGGTCACAAAGCATCGAATCATCACTTCCGATGATGCTCGCCCCATACGACAGCAGCCGTACCGCATTTCCCCGAAGGAACGCGACGCCATCCAAACGCAGGTGAAGGAGATGCTTACAGACGGCATAATTCAGCCTTCTAAGAGCCCGTGGTCGTCGCCTGTTGTTCTGGTAAAGAAGAAGGATGGGACTTTGCGCTTTTGCGTCGATTACCGTAAGCTGAACGCCATAACAAAAAAGGACGTGTACCCGCTGCCTCGCATCGACGACTCATTCGACAGACTTCGCCGCGCCAAGTATTTTTCGTCGATCGACCTAAAGAGCGGATATTGGCAGATTGAGGTTGATGAACGTGACCGCGAAAAAACTGCCTTCATCACACCCGACGGCCTATATGAATTTAAGGTGTTGCCCTTCGGCCTTTGTTCAGCGCTTGCGACGTTTCAGCGCATGATGGACACTGTCCTGGCTGGCCTCAAATGGCAAACCTGTTTAGTTTATCTAGATGACGTGGTGGTGTTTTCAGAAACCTTCGTCCAACAGCTTGAACGACTGCGGACCGTGCTGGATGCCCTGCGGTTGGCCGACTTGACACTTAAACCCGAGAAGTGCCACCTTGGCTACAAAGAGCTCAAGTTTCTTGGCCATGTTGTGAGCGCCGACGGTGTAAAACCCGACCCCGAGAAAACTGCCGCCGTAGCCGAGTTTCCCCGTCCTACTACAAAGAAAGCGCTCAAGCGCTTCTTGGGTTTGTGCGCCTACTACCGCCGTTTTATCGCAGACTTCTCCAACATCGCTGAACCTTTGACCCGCTTAACGCGTGAAGATACACCGTTCGTCTGGACTGCCGCGCAAGAGGCTGCTTTCACAGAGCTGCGACAACGGCTGCACACTACCCCTGTGCTTGCTCACTTTGATGAGGAGGCTGCTACCGAGATACACACCGACGCTAGCAATATTGGGCTTGGTGCCGTCCTCGTTCAGCATCAAGAAGGCGTGGAACGTGTGATCGCGTATGCGAGTCGCACACTCTCTCGCACCGAAATCAACTATTCCACCTCAGAAAAGGAGTGCCTCGCCGTCATCTGGGCCACGATGAAATTTCGGCCCTATATCTACGGTCGCCCTTTCAAAGTCGTCACAGACCACCATTCCTTGTGCTGGCTGACCAATCTCCGGGACCCATCAGGCCGCCTGGCACGCTGGAGCCTTCGCCTTCAGGAATTTGATTATACAATTGTCTATACGTCCGGACATAAACACGAAGATGCCGACACGCTCTCGCGTGCACCCGTTGAGCAAACTGATGACAGCGCAGAGGACGACCATCGTTTCCTAGGTGTGGTCAGCAGTTCGGACTTGGTGGCAAGGCAGCGTGCTGACGCTGACCTGCGGTCTGTCATGGATCACCTAGAGGGCCATGCTTCCAACGTACCTCGACCCTTTTCCCGCCACCTGTCCTCTTTTTGTATTCGCAATGGCGTACTCTACAAGAAAAACTCATGTAACGGTGACCGGACCTCCCTCCTAGTCGTGCCATCAGACCTCCGCGACGACATCCTTTCAGCGTGTCATGATGAGCCCACATCTGGCCACTTGGGATTTGCACGCACGCTCGCCCGAGTGCGTCAGGCCTATTATTGGCCTAAACTTGCAGCGACCATCCATCGCTACGTCAGAGGTTGCCGTGATTGCCAGCGTCGTAAGTCGCCACCGCTAAAGCCTGCAGGTTTGCTCCATCCAATTGAACCACCCCGCACACCTTTTGACCAAGTCGGCATTGATCTTCTGGGCCCATTTCCTGTATCAGCATCTGGCAATAAATGGATTATAGTTGCGACTGATTATTTGACGCGCTATGCGGAAACCAAGGCGGTGCCGCGCAGTACATCCTCGGAAATCGCGCATTTCTTCATACACCACATCGTTTTACGACACGGCGCCCCGGCTTCCGTAATCACCGACAGAGGCACTGCGTTTACTGCACAGCTCTTGCACGAGGCGTTCCAGCTGAGTCACACGACCCACCGCAAGACTACTGCATACCACCCGCAGTCAAACGGGCTCACGGAGCGCCTCGACAAAACCTTAGCGGACATGCTCGCCATGTACGTCGATGTACAGCACAAGACCTGGGATGAGATCCTCCCATACGTGACGTTTGCCTATAACGCGGCGCTTCAGGAAACGACTCGCTTTACGCCGTTTCGCCTCGTCTACGGGCGTGACGTACAGACAATGCTCGACGCCATGCTTCCGTGCGCCCCTGACGACCAGGAGCTCACGTCGGACGCTGAGGAGTTTACCCGGAACGCAGAGGAAGCCCGGCAACTGGCCCGCATGCACATCCGACGGCAGCAGGCCACGGATGCACAACGCTACAACCAACGACATCGACACGTAGAGTACCACCCCGACGACAAAGTGTGGGTATGGACCCCAGTACGTCGCCCAGGCCTGTCGGAGAAGCTCCTGAGCCGCTACTTTGGACCGACACAGTGTTGCGCCGTATCACGGACGTGACGTATGAAGTCCTCCCCGATGGCACTCTACCGAGTTCGCGCCGTCGACCTCAGCCTGAGGTCGTGCACGTACTGCGCATGAAGCCTTACTGTACACAGTAAGGAACGTAGCCTCTTCCGCGTGTTCTTTTTATTAGTGTCTGCAGCCGTTGAGCGGCATGTCACCGTTTGTTCACTTGCTTACTTCCTCCCGTTCACTCAATGTGCGCCCACGTTTTTGCTTTCTTTTTTGGGGAGGGGGAATAATGCCGCCAGGTGTCCCCGGGCGGCGCCGAAAGAACGAAGAAGTGAGGAACTCGCGTGCTCTCGGAGCTGGGACTCTGCTTCTCTGTTGGCGGCTTGCGCCTAGCCTGTGTGATTAAGGACCCATCCGTGACAATATAGAGGTTGCTTATTTTCTGTGCATTTGTCTGTCACCCGATTGACACCGTGAATATGGCCTATTGTCGAGTATCCTTTACGAAAGCCTGCCTGAACATTTGGGTGTGTGAAGTCTAAGGTTGTCCTGACTATATTAGAGATTACCTTAGTAAATACCTTGTAGGCAACGGAGAGTAGGCTGATCGCTCTGTAGTTCTTCAAGACCTTTACGTCTCCTTTCCTATGAATTAATATAATGTTAGAGTTCTTCCATACTCCTAGTACGCTAGAGGTGACAAAGCATTGCGTATACAGGATGGCTATTTTTTTTCGCACAATCTCTCCGTCTTTCAACAAATGTGCTGTTACATCATCGTCATTAGCTGCTTTCCTCCTTTGCATTGCTCCTAAGGCTTTCTTTACTTCTTCCTTCGTTACCCTTAAGGACCAGCGGTCATGTTGCTTTCGCATTACACGCCCTGCCCAGGCCCATTTCTTCCTCTTGATTTCGACTAGGATGTCATTACCACGTGTTATCCGGGGCCCACTCTGCTCGTTTCATGGCTTTCAAAGCTACAGAAATCATTTATCTTTCCGTAGCTCGCTGCATAGTCCCTAACATAAGAAGAACCCTCTTTATTAGCCTCCACGCTTCTGCCCCATAGGTGAGTACCGGTAACATACAGCTGCTCTATACTTTTCTCTTGAGGGATATTGGTAACCTGAATTTGTGACCTCAAAGAACCTGCCATATGCGCGCACCTCGAGGTTTCCTTGCCAGGCTGTTGAACACTACTTTGGTTTTCTGAATGTTAATTTTTATACCCACCGTTCTGCGTTGCCGAACTCATTGCCCCTGCTTTGCAGCTCATCTCCTGGGTGACTTAGCAAGGAAATGTCATGAGTGAATCGCAAATTTTTTAGGTATTCTTCATTAACACTTATCCCAAAATGTTCCCAATACAGGCCTCAGAACACGCCCTTGTAATAGACAGTCAATAGCATTGGCGAGATCGTGTGTCCTTGCCTGACACCTTTTCTTACTGTAATTTTATTCCTGACTTTATTGCTGACCTCAGTCGTAAGAGATATCTTCCAGCATTTTCGCATAAAAATCTTCTACACCCTGATTCCGCAATGCCTGTATGAAAGCTGACGTTTCCACGGAGTCAAATAGTCTCCCGTAACGAATGAACGCTATACATCGGAGTTGGTGATATTCTCCTCATTTGTCAATAATCTGATTGATATTGTGAATAATGTCTATTGTCGAGTATCTTTTACGAAACCCTGCGTGACAATTTGGTTGATTGAAATCTCAGGTTGCCGTAATTCTATTTGCGATTAACTAAGTAAATACCTTGCAGATGCCCTTGGGCCGTAATAAATCACTATCATCATCAGTAAATACCTCGCAGGCGACGGGAAGAATCTGATCAGTCTAAAGTTTTTCAAGGCGCTTCCGTCGCTTTCCTTATTAATTAGGATACCGTTAGCTTTGTTCGTATTTTTGTTTTTGTTTATTTCTGACCTACATTGCGCAAATCAAGGAACAGCAAGCAAAAGGTAGTTTCGCACCTGGCAATGGCCTGCTCTGCCTATACAATGAAACCTACTTAAGCACTAAAACAAGCTATCGCACTGATTAGGACTAATACATTGTAGGTAGCACAGGAAGCATAGGTATGCTCGAGGTCGTAGGGCATTGAGTCTACAGTGTGGCTAGTTTTTCTCACAACCTACTTTCCATTCTTCAAGAGATCGGCTGTTATCTAATCTTCAACAGCTTCTTGCACCTTAGCATTGCTCCAACGGCTTTCTTTACTTCGTCTTTACTGGCCGGATGTCCCGTTGCTCTGCACTCCTGCAACTCTCATTAATGTTCTGATTATGTTGGTGACGGCTTAGATTTGTCTATAATTATTCAGCTACATTAACTATCTTCTCTATATTTCTAATGACATTGCCTTCTTTTTCTCTTAGGGCATAAATCTGGTGTTTATCTATGCCTAGTTTTCACTTCACTGATTTTAGGCTACCTCCTATCTTGAAAGCATGCTTTATTTCTCTATATTAAACTGCGTTATGTCGGCTACCTTGGGCTTATTTATTAACTTTCATAGCTCTACCAGTTCTGTTCTCTCCGTAGGGTTAGTCGCTTTCAAACTCTGGCGTTTCTATATCACACTTTTTTTCTCCTGAGATAGCTTGCCGGTATCCTGTCCAACGACCTTACCGCCTACTTCTATTGCTAACTCCGTAGTGATAACCATGACATTGCTGTAGATTGCTTGAAGTTTAATATCGCCTTCGTATGATAGAGCGGAATATCTGTTGTGCAGCAACATTCTGTATTCCTCTGCTTTCCTTCTTACCGCTAACTCGTTAATGGGCTTTCGCTTCATTGATTTCTTCTATTCTCTGTTCAGGTCTATGCTAATTCTAGACCTTACCATTCTGTGATCGCTACAACGCACCTTTCCGAGCACCACCACATCCTCTACGATGCCAGGGTGAGCGCATAGTGTAAAATATATTTCATTTTTATTCGACCATAGCGGCTCTTCCGCATCCACTTCCTGTTCTCTCATTTCAGGAAGAAGGCATTGATGATTAGTAAGTTACTTCTATCAAAGAACTCTACTAATAACTTTTCCATGCTATTCCTGGTGGCCATAGTAGCCTACCGCATAGTTTCTGGCCAGCTGCTTGCCTACCTTCGCACTGAAATCACCCATTAGTACAGTGTACTGTGATTTTAAGGCAAAAGCCTTTAATGCCTCATCCTGTCGTGACCAAGGAATGTTAGCAAATGTGTCCGCATTTCGGCGTCAGTACTTAAAAAAAAACTGTCGCGGCTGGGAATGGAACCAGCGCATTTGGCATTTGAAGTGGAGACGGTACCAATCCGCCACGAAGGCTCAGGATTTGGGTATGAATAAAGGCGCATCTAATGAATGCATGGGCTTCCTAAATAAAGTAAAAAACCTAAAGAACGAAAAAAAGAAACAATCAAAGATAAAAATAAAGGGAAAATAAAAATAAAGAAAAAAATAAAGAAAAAATATATGACAAAAGAAAACAAAGTGCGCCAGGAAGCGCTTTCGCCTTGCAGCACTTTGGAGAGCCAAAGTGCCCCCTGAATATTTGCTTTGTTCATTGCCGATGCCACGTCTTCATAGAATCTTCGAACAATCTTGTCATCATGGATAGACGTAAGCTTGTAGACCTGCATTACCTTCATATTGTACCTGTTATTAAGCCTAACTGTGATAGCTGCCATTCTCCGATTACTACAGTAGAACTCATCCATGTTGCCAGCAATATACTGATTTCTTAAAAATCCCACACCTAGTTCTCGTCTGTCGTCTGTCCGCTAATCCACGATTGCACTACACATGCCCGCCGCATAGTACTGTATACGACTAACTATTCCACACACACTTTTACGCTATGTAGACACAAATTCTCACAACCGATCACGCGTGGTGTTAAACTGCAACACACGCTCGTTGTTGAGCTCTGTTCGAGTGGCATATACAACACACAGTTGCTCAGTGCATTGCGCATAATCGTCATCACCAAATACTATGCGGTTTCGAAAAGAACAGGGAGATATGTGAGGAGATACCAGCTGCGTGTTGTGTTCTCCGTCATTCAGTTTCGATTTAGGTACAAAACGGCTGCCATCTGAAAATCTTTCTGAATTCCATCTTGTGGCTATTCATGTTAAAAATAATCAGAAATCAAGGCATCCCAGACAGAAGACCTTTTTCTTTTCCCCAAAAGAGTTTGTGCTGAAAATAAAGAAACTTTTGGAACTGTGAACTCCTACACGTGCGTCTAAAGGGGACCTGAGTATATTGGATGATCAAAACTTTACAAAGCCGTGCTCAAACTTTGCTTTATTTATTATCGTAATCGTCTTTAAAATGTTTAGTTTGCTTTACTCAATGCAGGTATTTACGAGGACAATCAGCTTTTCGTTGTGCCAGCGCAGGTTTTTTTTAAATTTTACAGGCGCAAACGGATTTTTAAACTAATAATCATTCCTTTAAAGAACTAGAGCATATAAAGGAGGCATCTATGACGCAGGAAAAAGAAAAAAAATACCTTGCAAAGGTTGGCACGCAACTAAGTTCTCAAAACTGATGGCTTGAGTGCTCTCAATCTGCCACCAACAGCCTGCGACGCTGCAGTCTGCGACGCTTGAAATATTTTTCACTGACAGCTGGCAGTAGTTCGTATGCAAAAAAAAAATTGAGGCGCCGAAATCTCCTCACTTTCGGTGGATGCCTCAGCCCAGGGTTTCGATAAATAAGCAGCAGCTAGCAAAAAGAATGTGAGAGACAAGCGCTCTAGTTGCAGACTAAGGCTCCTGCGACCACCTAGCTTTTATTACATCCTTGCAGTGGAATTTGCAAAAAACATTGTAGCACAAGTTTATATGGATGGTCATAGTTGTTCGCTGCTGACCAAGTTGTAATGAAAACAATCATAGAATTAGACACGAAAAAGAGTAGAACTACGGGTTGTTATTAACGTTTCGAATGAACACGCGTTACCCTTTCTAAAGTATTTCAAGCTGCGTATGCATCTGCGTTGTTAGTTTCAAAACATGGGTGGAATTTTATGCTTTTGTTCACGATAAGAGGACAGAAAAAAGAATTGATATTTATATTCTTTATATGAGTTTCTGTTACTTTTGTATCGCTATGTACCTGGAATTGTATGTGTTTTTCTTGTACAAGCTTTTGCAACTCCGCGTACAATTAAACAGCCTTGAAGTTGCTTGAAAAAAAAAGGCTGTAATCATTAAGCGAAAGATAGCTTCGAGGCACAAGCGACTGTTCAATGGGGAACAAAATAATCATCTGCTGTATACTAATACTTCAGCGTCTATATGAGATCCTCTGCGTCACAAGCTTTTGAGTAATTTAACAAAGCCGACCAGGAGACAACACGAAAATGCTGTCTCCTGCACCATGCAAGTTATCAAGATTCTTCCCTATCCCGCCCAAGAAAAAGAACCACAAATGCAGATAATGACGAACTGGCCCATTCAAGAAAGGCGCAACTGGCATTGGGCACGATGTTTATTTGTCACACAGCGGTTCCTATATTGGTCAATGTGGATTGGTCTTTCAAAAAGAGAGCGAAAGAGCTTCTGTTCGTCTTGAAAACAAGGTAACCGCAGAAAAACACGAACAACACAAACAGAAGTGGAAGGGACGCGGACAGACTGACAACTGAATTTTTTTTGTATGAAAGATGGTAGAGGAAAATTTTAAAGTCTGTCTTCTGGTGAGTATTCCCACGGTCAAAAGCATTGTTGTGCGTGCAAAAAAGAACTGGAGTAGTTGCGCCTTTCGCTTCTAGACAAGACATAATTTTTTTACAGGCACAGTGACGCCGTACCTGAGAGTTGTTCAAGACCTATATTATAAAGAAAAAAAACAAAACGTGTGTCCTAGCGATCATTTCGTTGAACTTTCAGATTGTGAAGCGCAATTTCTAGGCGCGGGGATGTGACCGCAACTACTTGGCGGCAATGACCACGTGTTTTTTTTTTTTCGCGCATTCATCTTTCATCGAATAAAATTCAGTTGTGAGTGCGCGCGTTCTCGGCACTTCTGTTTCGGTTGTGCGTGTTTTATGGCGCAGTGACGTCATTTTCAAGTCGCGCATCCGTCGAGTAGCCCAGCTCTCCGTTCTACTACAGCTGAGTTTGCAAAAATAACCCTGCAAGCTATTCAACAAAAAAAATGTAGCAGAGAAATAATTCAAGGCTGCAATATTTCGAAGGCCGGTGACATATTGGTTGGCACGCTCCCTGTTGCGTTATCATAGGAAAAAGTAACGTTTCTCGAAGATTTTGTGAATTACAGGAATGTTTCATTCTTGCTGCCGCTTTCTAATGGTTCGATTGTTTTCGTATTTATCCTTTTACCCTTGACACTGCTTTTGGTATCAACGTTTTACTTTGCATTACCTATGGTCCTGGTTTTGGAATGTCGTCCACTGTTTTGTTGTGTACCGTGGCCTGCTTCTCTGTCTGCTATTGCCAGATAAAATTAGCGTGAACCGCCAAGTAGGAGCGCGACGACGAACTAGAAAAGGCGTTCTAGGTGCCGCCTCTCGAGCTATCCGCACATGCGCAAAATTTCTCCATCTGGCCACGCTGCAGCTCACAGAAGCGTGGGCCCCGCGATGCCGTGTTTTCTTTATGCATGACACATGCTACACGTCAAATATGATGGCGTTATCCACCTTGCCCCTTGATCCCCTCGAGCGCTGTTCGCTGGCAACATTCATCGGCAATATTGTCAAGTTTCTCTCTTACGTACACCGTTTCATCCGAACAATTGGAGTTTTGGAATATGATTGGTCGCGCGATTCAGCTGCGGCGCGAAGTACGCTGCTGACGAAACGAAATCAGAGCAGCAGAAGCTCTGGCAGTAGTAGAGAGGGCTACTCTAGCGCGCAGGCCTATTCAAGTTATCGTGCAACAAGGCAGGTCGGGGGTGTGTACTGCTACATAACTTCCTCATTAGCGACCAGCTAGTGTGCAGCCGACCCAACTCACTGCTTTTTGTGGGGTGTCTCGGTGATTTTTTTTTTCAGGCTGGGATCACGCACCTGACATTAGACAGTAAGGCAAAAAAAATTATCGGCGGTTTCAACAGTTTGCAGAGAGCAAGAAACTGTACTCTCTTGTGTTATTTTAATAATATCACTCGAGCTACGACTGTTCGCTCAGTAGAGCAGTGCGCTTTCATGGAACGAGTCGGCAAACTCCACGAGAGTGGCTGCATGCGCACGAAGCACACGACTGGGTTACCGTCATCTCTAAGTATACGTTCCTTAAGCTCCGCCCGGCCAGCGGTTGTTTTCTGCAGTTATCGCATTGTTTGGAATGTTCAGAGTGATCCACGTCACGTTAACTACTTGCAGCATGCTCAGCGTGTGCAGCGAATCTCGCAGTAAACATATTGCTTGTTCCTTTATTAGAGAGGCTGATAGTATCTGATGCTGCTTGTTTCAGAGCGCTCTGTGCGCTAAGAGGCACGCAGCACATTCGACCGGCTGAAACCAGACACCTTTACATCATTCGGCTGGCTCTTTCCAAGCGCTCGCCTATGCTGAGGGCTCCTCAGGGCATTCCGAATTTCTTCACATAGCGTTTGGATACCCTGGAAATTCAGCTCAACAAAGGGATGAGTACGAAGGAAGAAGACACAGACGAGCCGCACTCACCCAGCTCAGCACAATCGGGGAAAGCGGCAGCGCGAACCAAGAACGAAAGAGAGACACAAGAACGCAGGACAATGGCTGAACTACGAAAAGAATGTTCATTTTCAAGCGGGCCATATTATATACAATCCAATACGCCAAAAGCCCAGTGGCATGAGCAACCATGAAAGTGCAAGCAGCGCCGACGCAACACTCAAATTTATTACTGAAGGCCAGTTACCAGTAAAATCTCACTGTCGTGCAGACAGATGCTGAAGGGAGTAACGAAATTAATAAGGACAGAATGCGTCTTTAATTCACAGCAAAATTACAGTCAACACAGCGAAGCGAAAGCAGAGTCAAGTGAAAACGCTAAAGGAGAACAAAACATAATACAGGCAACAACAACAACCTGTGTCTGTGGCTAAAAAGAATTCCAAAATCCCATCAAATCCAGGAGGTCATGGGAAATCAAAAGGCGGATGCACCAGCGTTGTCGGCCGCTACAGACGGGCCCTGCGCTTGCCTCGGCCCCTAGCAGCTGTAGTAGCAGGCTGAAGCCGACGACGAATCCAGAGGACCTGCCAACGGCTCTCATCGCATCTGCGCAATAGTTCCACAAGAATCAGCGAGAGGCGTTCCGCGTTATGGCGACTTCATGAAGTCATGTTCAGGCTGGATGTGGACGACTGTGTACATTTCTGAATTTTTTTAAAATTCCACATCAACATGTTCTACAGTGTCCCTAAAGAGTTCGTTAATAATTAACATTAAAATAATGCAACCATTATATTAAACCATAATGTATATTTTCTAAACATTAACATTATTTCACAGCTGAAAGGTTCTTGGGAAGAAAACAATCTAAATTATGTCGTACACTTGCCTTCTTCAATTGACGAGGTGAGAGAACTTCCAGCGCACGCATCCGCCGTAGAATTACATGTTGCATGGAATCACAAGTGGAGGCCTGCCACATCGCACAGGGCAAGAGAACCGTCGCTGTAGACGTTGTCAATGTTGTCGTCATCCACGCATACCAGGAACCGTGGATCGTATCCCAGCACTGCGCGTAGAGCTGTCAGCAATCGCTGCTGAATGGTGACCGGCAGGTAGTCGGCGGCCAGCAAAGGCTGCCCCGGCCACAGAGCTACATACACTTCGCAGTACGTCTCTATCGGGCAGTCTGGCTCTTTGATCAACAAGCAGGCGGTGCACACAGCCCTGTGCACTGTCCAGCCGATAGTTGTTTCGCATCCGCCAGCAGCCATGGCAGCCGCAATGCGCCTCAGCAGAGCGGGACACTCATCAAAAGTAGGCGCAGCCGTAAGACGGAAGACCCGCCACGCAACTAAGCGCTGGCGCTGCACCATCCAGCTGCGCAGGCATGCTATCCTCCGGAGACGGAATTCGTCGCTCTCAGCAGCTTGGACAGCTTCGCATAACGCACTGTGAACATCGGAGGGCGGCAGTTCCTGAAGTCGCGGCAACCACGGCAAGTTCTCTTCGTCCAAGCGCAATAGTTGCTCTGCACGAAATCCACGCAGCAGAAATTGCAGGTTTGACATCTGGATATCCGCCATGGAAGAGCCGAGTTGTGGTACTGATTCGGCGACGGTTAGCCGGCGTTCGTCGGCGTAAGGAAGTGCGCACCCCTCTCGATAAGTTAACAAACGTAATCACTTCCCCGGCAAAGCTGTTTCCATTGCCCACAAGAAGATGTGCGGCTTAAAATTGCACTTCTGAGTGCTGCTGTTGATACATCTCGTTCTATTCAGGCCGTATATATGGGTGGTTTGATCTAATTACTGGCGTTAAGCCCTCTGCCGGGCGCAATGTACTCAAGACGTCACTCAGAGGCACTCTATCATTCTATGCTTTGTCATCCGGCATAGATGTTTTGAAAGGTACGGAAGTATTTATCTCAGAAGAAGCACTGTCAAGCGCTCCCAAAATGAAAAAAAAAAATGCGTACAAAAAATATATAAGATACTATGAAACCATGTGCAGCATTTTTGAGAGTCATATGCGTTAAGGTCTTACCAGCGCCTCTATAACAAGTTACTGGCTGGTTGTCTTCATAACCCTTCGTTCTTTAACGCTCGCTGGCTAAGTACCCTCCCTTTCACGGGATTAATCTTTTACCGGGGGGGTGGGGGCTCAAGAATAATCTTATCGAATGGTCTAGCTGAGAGAAAAAAAACGGCACGTGTTCACGACGGCAGCTGGAGGACAATGCCATTCTTCAAAACTGGTGCCTTACTAGCTTTATCGATCGACGCAGACGCCTCAGTCTCTTAAGCAAGTAATTCTGGTAGCTGTTTTTGTGGAAGGTGAGATAAAGGTATAGAGAATCCGCGTGGCACATGTGGCACTGCAGTTGATGATCGGGCTAGCAAGACGACTCAAGGAAATCCCGGGCATCCAACACGCGATATATGCCGACGACATCACGGTGTGGGTCACCCAAGGATCGTTAGGGGAGAAGCAAGACAGACTACAAGAAGCTGCGACCTGCGTAGAGACCTACGTCTGGGAGAGAGGCCTCAGATGTTCGACGGAGAAGTCGGAAATCATCAGGATCGGAAGAAATCCTACCAAAGCCTCGCTGGAAGTAGTTCTAGAGGGGCAACTGATCCAAGAACAGAACATGGTACGAATCCTAGGCATGTGGCTGCAGAGCAGCCGAAAATGCAGCCATACCATCAGCCTGTTGAGAAGAGCCGCGGAGCAGGTTGGCAGAATGATCAGTAGAGTCTCTCAGAGAAGGTACGGGATGAAAGAAGAAGATACCCTCAAACTCGTCAACAGCCTAATCGTCAGCAGAGTTATGTACTCCTTGCCCTACCACGCAACAACAAAGGCGGAGCGAGAGCAAGCCGACTGTATTCTCAGGAAGGCATACAAGATTGCTCTACACCTGCCCAGAAACGCATCAAACGAGAAGCTACTCCAACTCGGAATCAGCAATACCTTCGATGAGCTTGCCGAGGCTCAATTGGGGGCACAACTCATCAGACTCAGAGGCTCCTCTACGGGAAGGGCGCTCCTGAGATGGTTGGTTCGGAACACGTGCGGACTCATAGACAGATACGCGGACGTACCGGACGACCTTAGAAAGACCTTTAATGTAGGACCCCTGCCTAAAAACATGGATCCTAACCTACACGAGGACAGACGAAAAGCAAGGGCCGAGCAGATAGAAAGGAGGCTAGGCCGATCAGAGAACACAGTCTATACGGACGCCTCCATGTACGTACATGCAGGGAAGCGCTTAGCCGCTACGGTGGTAGTTAATAGCACAGGAGACATGGCCACATGCGCCTCAGTGGAGGTCGTGGGCATAACGGAGGCCGAGGAAATTGCCGTCGCGCTGGCGGTAGCAGAAGGCTATAGGAAAGGCCGATCCCTAAACATCTTAACAGACTCGAAAGACACGTGTAAAAACTATACGAAGGGCAGAATTAGCGGCATGGCCCTCAGGATAATCAGTGGGGCAGCAGCCTCTGCTGAGAAGACACCCATACAACACATAATCTGGGTCCCAGGCCACGCAGGCGTAGCGGGGAACGAAACAGCAGACAGCCTAGCTCGAGGGCTTACATACCGAGCAGGCGTGTCAGATGTTCTGGAGCTTCAGCTACTAGCATGCGAGGGGGGATACACAGAGACATTAGAACTATACAGAGGGACTAGATGCAAGTACCCACCACCACACAAAGCCCTCACGAGGGAGGAAGCAGTCGGCTGGCGTAGGCTACAAACAAACTCCTTCCCCAACTTGTACATCTATAACAAGATGTCACCAACACAATACAGAGCAAACTGCCCCTGGTGCGGCGACACACCCACACTATACCACATCACATGGGAGTGCGAACTAAATAAAGCATTCCACCAACACGAATTCCCGAGTGCGGAGCAATGGGAGAGCCGGCTCACCAGCAGCGAGCTCGCGGCCCAAAGGGCCTTAGTGCGGCACGCTACTGATGCAGCGCGACTCAGTGGAGCCCTGGACTAGGGGCCCAACCTTGCTGAAGAGAAGCCTCAAGTCGCCGGCGCCACGAAAAACGACGGAGGCTTCGAATCCGCGAAACTCTTAAAAGATCTAAATAAAAGTTTTCTACTACTACTACTACTACTACTGGAGTTTTTCTATTTGGCGACTAAAAACTGGCGATCTCAGCCGCGTGCTCGGCTACAAACGCTCGAGAACACTCTAAACGATTTGAGGCCCGCGTTCGGCAGATAGCATTTATTGCCTAGCTTCTCTCGGCGCAGCTCAGATACCTCACCGAGTGCAACGAAATCTGCTTGCTGCTCTCGCTGGCTGTTTTTCACGGCGCTGAAATCGACGCGTCTAACTTCAGCGCGGGTTCCCCAGGTATATACTGGTAACGTGCGTTTTATAGAAGCCCATATGTTCGAAACGTGCAAGCTTGGGGGTGGGAGACAGCAATCTGTGGCACGAATGCAAAAGCGTGGTCATCAATATTGTGACGAAGCAGGAGAATGGCAGCGGCAGACGTAGACGGAAACCTTTGAGCAGCCGAGTTCCTTCCCAAAAACCTAGCGCAGCCCAACCGCTTCTAAGGCGACTGTGTCCTCTTAGTCGTCGTCTTGAATCAGCGCGAAGGTAGAGGTGGTGAGGCGAATGGCAGTAGTCGCTCCTCCGTAAAAGGAAAGCATCGTGTTGATGAGAAGCAAAGTATCTATAAATAAAGAGAAAAGCAAAAAAAAAACAAATGTCGACAGGAAAACCAAAGAGGAAATTTGAAAAATAACGTCGATAAGGACGGGAAACAAAAGTTAAGAATAGCATGCAGAGAGCGAGTGCGCAGTTTAATATACGGAGTGAAGAGCACTGCAGTAACGCGAGAGCTGCGATTTTAAACCACCCGAAGGAATAAAATATCAGTTCGTAGTCGCCGACGGGCGCACTTCCATCAGGAACGACTTTATAATTCACGTTGCCGACGCGGCGTAAGACTTTACGAGGTCTGTTAGAAAAGAATCCGACCTTTGGCCGAAGAAACAAAACTAGCATAACTGGAGCGTTAGAAACCTAATAACCTTCAAAGTAGTCTCCTTGGGGCTCCATATGCATCTCCCAGCGGTGCTGCCATTGTTGGAAGTATTCCGAAAAGACCCTTTTCGGAATGGAATTTAGCTCTGCTCTCGTTGCAGCCATAATGTCCTTTCTTTTCTGAAATCGCGCTCCTTTCAATGACCTCTTGATTTTAGGAAACAGCCAGAAGTCTAGGGGGACATATCAGGAGAGTAAGGAGCCTGTTGAACTACAGGAGTCTGAATCAAATGCGAGGAATGTGCAGGAGCAATGCCGCGAGGGATGCGCCAATTTCTTGTTGACCTCAATTCCGGTCTCTTGCGCCGCACGACACCACGTAGGCGATGGAGGACATCCCTGTAGTACTGTTTAGTCATTCTTTGACCCTGTGGGGTGCGTTCTCGGGGTGTACCACACAGAGGAAGTCAAAAAGCAGTCAGCATCACTTTGACATTGCTGCGCACTTGTCAGGCCTTCTTTGGTCTTGGTGACGTGGAATGCGTACTCTGTGACGACTGTAATTTGGTTTCCGGGTCGTACCCGTACACCCAAGACTCGTCACTAGTGATTACGGTGTCGGTGAAGTCAGGGTAACCGTTTGTGGAATCCAGCATCTCCTGTGAGACTTCAACACGAAGCTGCTTTTTCTCCACCGTCAGCAGTTTCGGCACGAATTTCGCGCAACTCTCTCCATGGCCAAATCTTCAGTGATAATGGAATGTGCAGAAAAATTGCTGATGTCCACCTCTTCCGCAATTTCTCGGATAGTCACACAACAGTCCCGCATAACCACAGCGTTCACTTCGGCAATTACCTGGTCATTTCGGCATGTTGGTGGCCGACCGGAGCGTGGCTATCTCTCCACGGATGTGCGGCCGTCTTAAAACCAGTTGCACCACTGCTTAATCTGAGTGCTGCTCATAGCATCATCACCGAAAGCCGTCTGAACATTTCGAATAATTTCCACTTGGCTATCGCCAAGTTTCTGGCAAAATTTGAGGTAGTAGCGCTGCTCTTCTCACTCCGCCATTTTCCTTGCAACAAAAAACCGACGAGAGCACTGCGCACTTCCTCACTCAAACGCTGCTTCCCAGCGACTGACGCTATCGGCAGGCGGGAAAAAATTCGTGCATGCGCACGAGGGTTCAAGGTCGGCCGCTGTAAGCGCGCTTGTTTCATATCCATCAGGTGTTCGCAAAAAAAATAAAGTCGGATACTTTTCTAACAGACCTCGTATACGGTCCTTAATAGCGGAGAAACTGTATTTCGGACAACCATTTTTGGCTTACAGGGGCCCACAACCACACGCCCTCACCTGTTTACAGGGCACTTCCCTAGGGCGGAGGTTGTAATTTCGGGAGCCCGTGTTTTCCTGTGTCTTAAGGCGCAAGCAAGCCAGCTGACGGGTTTAATGGCTTTTTCGGCGAAGCTGCCCGCTTGTGGTGTGATGTCGTCAGCAGTGCGCAGAAGCATCGGATAAAGCGGGCTTTTAAAGCCGGCGGATAAGTAAAAATACGGAACGGGATAAAGCGGGCTGTTCTCTGAATCACTTTATTATAAGCAAAGGTAACGTAAGGCAGCGTCTGGTACAGCCATGCCCATGACAAGAGATGCTGCAACTCGCTGGCAAAATTTTCAACGAGCACACTGCCACAACTGTCTTGTAGTTGGACGAGCTAGCGAGCGACGGCTACTCCCTTCTCGAGCAGCAGGGGTACGTTGCTAGCAGCACTGCCCTCGTAGTCGTGGAAACAATCATTCCTCACGAGAACGAGGACACTGGACCGGGGTGGCACAATTGCATCGTGGTCAACAAGTCGCAGAGCATTATCATCAGCCTTACTACGCCCACTGTTCGGCACAGACCTCTCCCAAGACTCTCCAATTAAACCTGTCCTTCCCCAGTTGCGGCCACCGTATCCCCGCAAACTTCATCTCATCCGTCCACCTAAGTTTCTGCCGCCCCCTGCTACGTTTTCCTTCTCTTGAAATCCACTCCGTTACCCTTAAGGACCAGCAGTTATCGTGCCTTCGCATTACATGCCCCGCCCAAGCCCATTTCTTCCTATTGATTTCAATTAGGATGTCATTAACCGGCGTTTGTTCCCTCACCAACTCCGCCCGCTTCCGATCTATTAACGTTACACCTATCATTTTTCTTTCCACAACTGGCTTCGTTGTCCCTAACTTAAGCTGAACCCTCTTTGTTAGCCTCCATGTTTCTACCCCGTAGGTGAGTACCGGTAAGATACAGCTTTTGTATACTTTTCTCTGGAGGGATATTGGTAAGCTACCATTCATGAGCGGAGAGAACCTGTCCTATGGGTTCCACCCCAATCTTATTCTTCTGATTACTTCCCTCTCATGCTCGCAATCAGCGGTCACTACCTGCCCTAAGTAGACACATTCTCTTACTACCACCAGCGCCTCCCTACCAAATGCGAACTGCTGTTCTCTTGCTAGACTGTTCAACATTACTTTGGTTTCCTGCATGTGAATTTTTAGCTGCACTGTTCTGCGCTGCCTGCCTAACTCATTTATCATGCTTTTCTATTCATGTCCTGGGTGACTTAGCAAGGCAGTGCCATATACAGATCGCAAATTACTTAGGAATTCTCCATTAACTCTTATCCCCAACTGTTCCCGTTTCAGGCTCCGAAATACCTGCTGTAAAAAGGCGGCGAATAGCATTGGCGAGATCATGTCTCCCTACGCGATACCTTTCTTATTGGGATTTTATTGCTGACTTTATGGAGGACTACAGTTATAAATACCTGCAATCGTTAAATTTTCCAATATTTTGAGATAACACTGTTCTACACCGTGATTCCGCAATGCCTTCATGACAACTGAGGTTTCCACTGAGTCAAACGCTTTTTGGTAATCAATAAAGGCTATATATAGGGGTTGGCTATATCCTGCACATTTCTCTATCGCCTGATTGATAGCGTGAATATGGTCTAATGTCGAGTATCCTTTACGAAAGCCTGCCTGATAATTTTGTTGATTGGAGTCTAAGGTTGTCCTGACTCTATTAAGCGATTAGCTTAGTAAATACCTTGCAAGCAACGGACAGTAAGCTTATCGGTCTGTAATTCTTGAAGTCTTTGACGTCTCCTTCGTTATGAATTAAGAAAATGCTGGCGTTTTTTGAAGCTCGTGGTACGCTCGAGGTCACAAAGCATTGCGTATACAGGGGGCTAGTTTTTCTCGCACAATCCCTCCTCTGTCTTTCAACAAACTGCTGTTACCTGATCCTCACCAGCTGCTTTCCCCCTTTGCATTGCTCCTAAGGCTTTCTTTACTTCACCCTTCGTTACCGGCGTGATGTCCCATTGCTGTGCTTGACTGCCTCTCTCCGTTACTTTCTGATTATATTCGCTACTGTATAGATTTGTGTATAGATTTGTGATAACTCTTCGGCTACTTTAACTATCTTATCCATGTTGCAAATGACGTTGTACATTGCCCTCTTTGTCTCTTAGCGCATACATATGGTTTTTATCTATGCCTATTTTTGTCTTAACTACTTTTAAGCTACCTCCGTTCTTGAGAGCATGCTCGATTTTATACGCGTTAAACTTCCTTATGTCAGCAAGCAATTCGCTTATTTGTTAGATTATTGGGCGTTTTTTAATGAGATCTTTAGTTTCCTGCGTTATCTTGCCGGTATCCTCTCGAATCATCCTACAACCTTCTTCTGCGGCGCACTCCGTAACGATACCACTGAAGCATGAACCATCTGTGTAAGTGAGCGCCACGGCCCGTTTCTTCGAGAACATTATCCGCCTTTCGTGCAGGTCAATGACAGCGCCCTTCGTCTGCTGAATGTCGCGACCGCGGATGAAGCCCCTGGAACATACACGGGGGACTACAATTTCGCCGACGTACTCAAAACCACGGATATCGACACGAGTTGTGCACCTGCCGGCGGGGATTGTCAGGTGACACCGAGCAGTGCGAATGCTAGGCCCCGACCACTGCGTCAAAACTTTCTTCAGTTCCAGGGCAAGGGCAAAGCACATGACGCAATAATCGGCACCTGTATCCACCAAAGCGGTCACGTCGACTCCATCAATTGTAACACACAAATCGGAGGTAGCTCGTCGGACGCTGTCGCTACTCGCTCCCAGAGAAACATCGTCGCATGGTAGTGGCATTGGAGGATCTTCACAGGTCCTCGTCCAGAGGCCGCTGGAATTAGTTTTCCTGGCATGGACTGGGAGAACGGCGTCCGGAGTAGCCTGCAGCTTGACAGGGGCTTGGGGAGCGGTTGCACCTCAGCGACGGGGATTGAGCCCCTCGGTTGCCTGAAGTAATGTGGTTCTGGCGCGACGAGAGATGAGATGCTATCTCATGTGGTCGTTCCCCGTCCTGTGGGCACTGGTCGTACGGCGCGAAACCACGCAGGCCCACGCGAAGGTATGGGCATGCCCTGTATAGGTGACCCGCCTCGCCACAGTGATAGCAGTGGCGCCGTCGATCCAGGGCGCACCACACATCAGTCTCTCGCAGTTGCTGGTAGGCTGGCATATCATGGCCGCGAAAGCAGCTGGGTGGGAGCACTACTGGAGTCGCAGCAGTGGCGTCGTACCCAGATGCCTCATGTAGCATGGACGCATACGTGGGTCTTGCACCAAGCCGGCGGCGAACCTAAGAAATTTTGTGCTGTTGTGCTGCCAGGCGTAGTTAGTCCCGAATGACAGCACACAGTGTCGGGAAAGATGGCGTATCGGACGGCATCCGGAAGGCCAGCATTTCCTCTCTGACGACAGATTGGACCAGCTCGCATAGAATTGTCTTGTGGCTACCGAGAGGCATAGAGAAGGGGTCATGCCCAAAGGTGCTGACGTCGCGATTTTATTTTAGCGCCTTCTCCATAGTTGCCTCCTCGATGAGGAACTCTGCCACAGTGCATGGTAGGCAGCACACGAGTCCTGCGAGAAGCCCTTGTTTGACACCCCGTATGAGGTGGCGAAGCTTCTTGTCTTCCGTCTAGTTGGGATCCGCGCGTTCAAAAAGGCGGGCCACCTCTTCGTAGTACATGTGTACACTCTCGTTATGGCGCTGGTTGCACGAGTGTAACGCAGCTTCTGCTCGCTGTCGACGGTCTGCATTGGCAGAATTACTTTTATTCCCAAACCGAATAGACCAAAGCACCTTCCAAATTCGTACCGACCGATCTGTATTAATTCGCCCTTCGGTAAGGAGCTCGAGCGTTAACTATATGGTCGGATGTATTACTTCCTGCGCCAAAATAAATTACTTCATAGAAATCAGTGCGGTTTCGTGCATGGCCGCAGTTCTGTTCAGGCTCTATATCATTTGCGGGAGTTCTTACATATTTATAAACAACAAAAAATTCTTGGGCTCTAATTTCTCTGGACTTCACAGGAGCATTTGATAGTGTTTGGCACCCTCTGGTTTTACGCTTTTTACGAAAACATCGTCGCCCTCGAAATCTATATTCCATTCTGGAGTCTTTAATTCATAACCGCCATTTGACCTATCAATCTCCTTCGTGTACTCTTTCTGTGCCTTCTTCCCTCGGCAGTCCGCAGGGTTCACCACTTTCGCCATTGCTTTGGAACATTTTGCTAAATGATCTCCTAAACCTTCCTGTTCCCTCACCTATCCACATTCAGGCATATGCAGATGACACCATTATACTCATCCCTGGCAAAACTAGCCGCGAGTTGTCAACGCTGGGCTCAAATGTTTTAACTTTAATCCAAAACTGGTGTACCACATTCCGCGTTCACTTAAACCCAGAAAAGTGTGCGTATGTTCTGTTTTTTAATGGAGCCCTGGCGTTACACAAGCGTAAGCCGACTATTCGACTAGACACTTACAGTCTCAAGTGTGAACCGAGTATTAAATTATGCGGTGTTGTCTTTGACTCTTCCTTAAGCTTTATTCCCCATGTTAATTATTTGCCAACGAAAATTCTTGTGCCGCCGCGGTGGCTCAGTGGCTATGGTGCTCGGCTGCTGACCCGAAAGACGCGGGTTCGATCCCGGCCGCGGCGGCTGGAATTTCTTTGGAGGAGAAATTCTAGAGGCCCGTGTACTGTGCGATGTCAGTGCACGTTAAAGAACCCCAGGTGGTCAAAATTTCCGGAGCCCTTCACTACGGCGTCTCTCATAGCCTCAGTCGCTTTGGGACGTTAAACCCCATAAACTAAACTAAACTAAAATTCTTGTATCTACCACGAGGCTCCTTAATTGGTTCCATTTCCATTTTTGTGCTTCTCCTTCTCATATGCGCCAAATTTATTATCTGGTTTTTCTCCCTACAATTACCTATGCCGCCCCAGCTTGGTGGTTTCATTGCCCCCTTTCTCGGCTGAGAGATCGTGTTTTATCGCTTCAATGAATTTCCCATCTGGCTCTTACTGGTGCCTATAATACTACGCGAACCGCTGCTCTTCACGTTCTTGCAAACGTTCTTCCTCTGCCTATTTATCTAGACCAGCTATGCGCAGAGTTTAAGCTTTTCACGTTACATCAATCCGTAGTGTACGGCAATACTTTCTATGACCCCTCTCAAATTCATCCTTTATTTGATCCCTGGTCAGACCATCCCTCATTGAAATTGAAATTTTCTTTTGTTCAACATAGTTCAGAAGATGCTGTATTCATTTCTTGTCAACGTGCCCTGCATATTTACACTGATGGGTATTTCACTTCTCGCTCAGCTGGTGCTGCATTTGTTTATTCTTAGCTCAACGCAAAATATTGTACATTTTCAACGTTTCTCTTTAGAACCACCCTCTAGCGCCTATGCCGCTCAGCTTGTAGCATTTCATTCTGCTGTTGTTTATGCTATTCACAACCCTCCCTCACCGCCTGTCCATTTTTACTCTGATTCTCTATCTTTTCTTTCTGCCCTGTCTTGAGTTACTTCTTACAATCCGACTATTATTGCAATTAAGAAAGATCTCTATCGTTTGTCTTCTTTCGCCCCATTTCTTTTATTTCATATCCGGGGTCATTCCGCAATTTTCGGTAACGAGTTATCCGACCAAGCTGCTGGTAGTGCCGGGCAGTTTGGAAGTTTACATATTTCTACCCTTTCACGTCGTTGCGTGCGTTCCCGTTTGCATCCTTCTTCACTTCTTTTATGGAGCATTTTTTGGCGCCAGAAGAATGGTGGCACTGAATTATTCAATTGGATCCCTGATACACTTAATATTCCCCCTATGCGTCTACCCAGGAATCCTCTAATAACTTTACTTACTGGGCATGGTAGATTTCCGTTCTATTTTAAAAGATTTGGCCTGCCTCCGTCTTCAACTTCTTCCTCTGGATTGTTATGTGAAAATATCCGTCATTACTTCCGGGACTGTTCCATTGTTGCTTCTTTAGTTTCTCGTTTAAAATCTATTTGCTCATCGGACACCACATCATCTGTTTACCCCTTCCTTCTCCGAGACCCTGCTGCTTGTGCTCTTCTCCTTCATATGGTTCACCTCGTAAGTAGTACAATTCCAAATTATTCACGCTGATTTCTCTCTTTCCTCTAATTTCTCTTCCCCAAGCATTGCACAGAGGAGCGCCCCGTGCTCCTTTATTGTGCATAGGCGGCTTTGTAGTGGCGTGACTGTGACTGCGTCCTTGACTGTGTGACTGTGACTCTGTCTTGACTGTGTGACTGTGGCTGTGTCCTTGACTGTGTGTCTGTGGCTACGGTTTTTTTCTTTTGTCTTGATTATGTTTTTTATTTTTCTGATTTTTATTGTGTGGCCGGCGCTCAGTGCTTTCTTAGACTGCTACGGTGACCATGACTTTGCAGTGACTTGGGTTTTCTTTTTTCTTCATTACTATTAAAGCGAAAGCTTTACTTTGGTCTTTCAAAAAAAGAGCGAAAGAGCTTCTGTTCGTCTTGAAAACAAGGTAACCGCAGAAAAACACGAACAACACAAACAGAAGTGGAAGGGACGCGGACAGACTGACAACTGAATTTTTTTTTGTATGAAAGATGGTAGAGGAAAATTTTAAAGTCTGTCTTCTGGTGAGTATTCCCACGTTCAAAAGCATTGTTGTGCGTGCAAAAAAGAACTGGAGTAGTTGCGCCTTTCGCTTCTAGACAAGACATAATTTTTTTACAGGCACAGTGACGCCGTACCTGAGAGTTGTTCAAGACCTATATTATAAAGAAAAAAAACAAAACGTGTGTCCTAGCGATCATTTCGTTGAACTTTCAGATTGTGAAACGCAATTTCTAGGCGCGGGGATGTGACCGCAACTACTTGGCGGCAATGACCACGTGTTTTTTTTTTTTTCGCGCATTCATCTTTCATCGAATAAAATTCAGTTGTGAGTGCGCGCGTTCTCGGCACTTCTGTTTCGGTTGTGCGTGTTTTATGGCGCAGTGACGTCATTTTCAAGTCGCGCATCCGTCGAGTAGCCCAGCTCTCCGTTCTACTACAGCTGAGTTTGCAAAAATAACCCTGCAAGCTATTCAACAAAAAAAATGTGGCAGAGAAATAATTCAAGGCTGCAATATTTCGAAGGCCGGTGACATATTGGTTGGCACGCTCCCTGTTGCGTTATCATAGGAAAAAGTAACGTTTCTCGAAGATTTTGTGAATTACCGGAATGTTTCATTCTTGCTGCCGCTTTCTAATGGTTCGATTGTTTTCGTATTTATCCTTTTACCCTTGACACTGCTTTTGGTATCAACGTTTTACTTTGCATTACCTATGGTCCTGGTTTTGGAATGTCGTCCACTGTTTTGTTGTGCACCGTGGCCTGCTTCTCTGTCTGCTATTGCCAGATAAAATTAGCGTGAACCGCCAAGTAGGAGCGCGACGACGAACTAGAAAAGGCGTTCTAGGTGCCGCCTCTCGAGCTATCCGCACATGCGCAAAATTTCTCCATCTGGCCACGCTGCAGCTCACAGAAGCGTGGGCCCCGCGATGCCGTGTTTTCTTTATGCATGACACATGCTACACGTCAAATATGATGGCGTCATCCACCTTGCCCCTTGATCCCCTCGAGCGCTGTTCGCTGGCAACATTCATCGGCAATATTGTCAAGTTTCTCTCTTACGTACGCCGTTTCATCCGAACAATCGGAGTTTTGGAATATGATTGGTCGCGCGATTCAGCTGCGGAGCGAAGTACGCTGCTGACGAAACGAAATCAGAGCAGCAGAAGCTCTGGCTGTAGTAGAGAGGGCTACTCTAGCGCGCAGGCCTATTCAAGTTATCGTGCAACAAGGCAGGTCGGGGGTGTGTACTGCTACATAACTTCCTCATTAGCGACCAGCTAGTGTGCAGCCGATCCAACTCAATGCTTTTTGTGGGGTGTCTCGGTGATTTTTTTTTTCAGGCTGGGATCACGCACCTGACATTAGACAGTAAGGCAAAAAAAATTATCGGCGGTTTCAACAGTTTGCAGAGAGCAAGAAACTGTACTCTCTTGTGTTATTTTAATAATATCACTCGAGCTACGACTGTTCGCTCAGTAGAGCAGTGCGCTTTCATGGAACGAGTCGGCAAACTCCACGAGAGTGGCTGCATGCGCACGAAGCACACGACTGGGTCACCGTCATCTCTAAGTATACGTTCCTTAAGCTCCGCACGGCCAGCGGTTGTTTTCAGGAGTTATCGCATTGTTTGGAATGTTCAGAGTGATCCACGTCACGTTAACTGCTTGTAGCATGCTCAGCGTTTGCAGCGAATCTCGCAGTAAACATATTGCTTGTTCCTTTATTAGAGAGGCTGATAGTATCTGATGCTGCTTGTTTCAGAGCGCTCTGTGCGCTAAGAGGCACGCAGCACATTCGACCGGCTGAAACCAGACACCTTTACATCACATTCGGCTGGCTCTTTCCAAGCGCTCGCCTATGCTGAGGGCTCCTCAGGGCATTCCGAATTTCTTCACATAGCGTTTGGATACCCTGGAAATTCAGCTCAACAAAGGGATGAGTACGAAGGAAGAAGACACAGACGAGCCGCACTCACCCAGCTCAGCACAATCGGGGAAAGCGGCAGCGCGAACCAAGAACGAAAGAGAGACACAAGAACGCAGGACAAGGGCGTAACTACGAAAAGAATGTTCATTTTCAAGCGGGCCATATTATATACAACCCAATACGCCAAAAGCCCAGTGGCATGAGCAACCATGAAAGTGCAAGCAGCGCCGACGCAACACTGAAATTTATTACTGAAGGCCAGTTACCAGTAAAATCTCACTTTCGTGCAGACAGATGCTGAAGGGAGTAACGAAATTAATAAGGACAAAATGCGTCTTTAATTCACAGCAAAATTAGAGTCAACACGGCGAAGCGAAAGCAGAGTCAAGTGAAAACGCTAAAGGAGAACAAAACATAATACAGGCAACAACAACAACCTGTGTCTGTGGCTAAAAAGAATTCCAAAATGCCATCAAATCCAGGAGGTCATGGGAAATCAAAAGGCGGATGCACCAGCGTTGTCGGCCGCTACAGTCGGGCCCTGCGCTTGCCTCGGCCCCTAGCAGCTGTAGTAGCAGGCTGAAGCCGACGACGAATCCAGAGGACCTGCCAACGGCTCTCATCGCATCTGCGCAATAGTTCCACAAGAATCAGCGAGAGGCGTTCCGCGTTATGGCGACGGCATGAAGTCATGTTCAGGCTGGATGTGGACGACTGTGTACATTTCTGAATTTTTTTAAAATTCCACATCAACATGTTCTACAGTGTCCCTAAAGAGTTCGTTAATAATTAACATTAAAATAATGCAACCATTATATTAACCCATAATGTATATTTTCTAAACATTAACATTATTTCACAGCTGAAAGGTTCTTGGGAAGAAAACAATCTAAATTATGTCGTACACTTGCCTTCTTCAATTGACGAGGTGACAGAACTTCCAGCGCACGCATCCGCCGTAGAATTACATGTTGCATGGAATCACAAGTGGAGGCCTGCCACATCGCACAGGGCAAGAGAACCGTCGCTGTAGACGTTGTCAATGTTGTCGTCATCCACGCATACCAGGAACCGTGGATCGTATCCCAGCACTGCGCGTAGAGCTGTCAGCAATCGCTGCTGAATGGTGACCGGCAGGTAGTCGGCGGCCAGCAAAGGCTGCCCCGGCCACAGAGCTACATACACTTCGCAGTACGTCTCTATCGGGCAGTCTGGCTCTTTGATCAACAAGCAGGCGGTGCACACAGCCCTGTGCACTGTCCAGCCGATAGTTGTTTCGCATCCGCCAGCAGCCATGGCAGCCGCAATGCGCCTCAGCAGAGCGGGACACTCATCAAAAGTAGGCGCAGCCGTAAGACGGAAGACCCGCCACGCAACTAAGCGCTGGCGCTGCACCATCCAGCTGCGCAGGCATGCTATCCTCCGGAGACGGAATTCGTCGCTCTCAGCAGCTTGGACAGCTTCGCATAACGCACTGTGAACATCGGAGGGTGGCAGTTCCTGAAGTCGCGGCAACCACGGCAAGTTCTCTTCGTCCAAGCGCAGTAGTTGCTCTGCACGAAATCCACGCAGCAGAAATTGCAGGTTTGACATCTGGATATCCGCCATGGAAGAGCCGAGTTGTGGTGCTGATTCGGCGACGGTTAGCCGGCGTTCGTCGGCGTAAGGAAGTGCGCACCCCTCTCGATAAGTTAACAAACGTAATCACTTCCCCGGCAAAGCTGTTTCCATTGCCCACAAGAAGATGTGCGGCTTAAAATTGCACTTCTGAGTGCTGCTGTTGATACATCTCGTTCTATTCAGGCCGTATATATGGGTGGTTTGATCTAATTACTGGCGTTAAGCCCTCTGCCGGGCGCAATGTACTCAAGACGTCACTCAGAGGCACTCTATCATTCTATGCTTTGTCATCCGGCATAGATGTTTTGAAAGGTACGGAAGTATTTATCTCAGAAGAAGCACTGTCAAGCGCTCCCAAAATGAAAAAAAAAAAATGCGTACAAAAAATATATAAGATACTATGAAACCATGTGCAGCATTTTTGAGAGTCATATGCGTTAAGGTCTTACCAGCGCCTCTATAACAAGTTACTGGCTGGTTGTCTTCATAACCCTTCGTTCTTTAACGCTCGCTGGCTAAGTACCCTCCCTTTCACGGGATTAATCTTTTACCGGGGGGGTGGGGGCTCAAGAATAATCTTATCGAATGGTCTAGCTGAGAGAAAAAAAACGGCACGTGTTCACGACGGCAGCTGGAGGACAATGCCATTCTTCAAAACGGGTGCCTTACTAGCTTTATCGATCGACGCACACGCCTCAGTCTCTTAAGCGAGTAATTCTGGTAGCTGTTTTCGTGGAAGGTGAGATAAAGGTATAGAGAATCCGCGTGGCACATGTGGCACTGGAGTTTTTCTATTTGGCGACTAAAAACTGGCGATCTCAGCCGCGTGCTCGGCTACAAACGCTCGAGCACACTCTAAACGATTTGAGGCCCGCGTTCGGCAGATCGAATCGAATGGTCTAGCTGAGAGAAAAAAAACGGCACGTGTTCACGACGGCAGCTGGAGGACAATGCCATTCTTCAAAACGGGTGCCTTACTAGCTTTATCGATCGACGCAGACGCCTCAGTCTCTTAAGCAAGTAATTCTGGTAGCTGTTTTCGTGGAAGGTGAGATAAAGGTATAGAGAATCCGCGTGGCACATGTGGCACTGCAGTTGATGATCGGGCTAGCAAGACGACTCAAGGAAATCCCGGGCATCCAACACGCGATATATGCCGACGACATCACGGTGTGGGTCACCCAAGGATCGTTAGGGGAGAAGCAAAACAGACTACAAGAAGCTGCGACCTGCGTAGAGACCTACGTCTGGGAGAGAGGCCTCAGATGTTCGACGGAGAAGTCGGAAATCATCAGGATCGGAAGAAATCCTACCAAAGCCTCGCTGGAAGTAGTTCTAGAGGGGCAACTGATCCAAGAACAGAACATGGTACGAATCCTAGGCATGTGGCTGCAGAGCAGCCGAAAATGCAGCCATACCATCAGCCTGTTGAGAAGAGCCGCGGAGCAGGTTGGCAGAATGATAAGTAGAGTCTCTCAGAGAAGGTACGGGATGAAAGAAGAAGATACCCTCAAACTCGTCAACAGCCTAATCGTCAGCAGAATTATGTACTCCTTGCCCTACCACGCAACAACAAAGGCGGAGCGAGAGCAAGCCGACTGTATTCTCAGGAAGGCATACAAGATTGCTCTACACCTGCCCAGAAACGCATCAAACGAGAAGCTACTCCAACTCGGAATCAGCAATACCTTCGATGAGCTTGCCGAGGCTCAATTGGGGGCACAACTCGTCAGACTCAGAGGCTCCTCTACGGGAAGGGCGCTCCTGAGAAGGTTGGTTCGGAGCACGTGCGGACTCATAGACAGATACGCGGACGTACCGGACGACCTTAGAAAGACCTTTAATGTAGGACCCCTGCCTAAAAACATGGATCCTAACCTACACGAGGACAGACGAAAAGCAAGGGCCGAGCAGATAGAAAGGACGCTAGGCCGATCAGAGAACACAGTCTATACGGACGCCTCCATGTACGTACATGCAGGGAAGCGCTTAGCCGCTACGGTGGTAGTTAATAGCACAGGAGACATGGCCACATGAGCCTCAGTGGAGGTCGTGGGCATAACGGAGGCCGAGGAAATTGCCGTCGCGCTGGCGGTAGCAGAAGGCTATAGGAAAGGCCGATCCCTAAACATCTTAACAGACTCGAAAGACACGTGTAAAAACTATACGAAGGGCAGAATTAGCGGCATGGCCCTCAGGATAATCAGTGGGGCAGCAGCCTCTGCTGAGAAGACACCCATACAACACATAATCTGGGTCCCAGGCAACGCAGGCGTAGCGGGGAACGAAACAGCAGACAGCCTAGCTCGAGGGCTTACATACCGAGCAGGCGTGTCAGATGTTCTGGAGCTTCAGCTACTAGCATGCGAGGGGGGATACACAGAGACATTACAACTATACAGAGGGACTAGATACAAGTACCCACCACCACACAAAGCCCTCACGAGGGAGGAAGCAGTCGGCTGGCGTAGGCTACAAACAAACTCCTTCCCCAACTTGTACATCTATAACAAGATGTCACCAACACAATACAGAGCAAACTGCCCCTGGTGCGGCGACACACCCACACTATACCACATCACATGGGAGTGCGAACTAAATAAAGCATTCCACCAACACGAATTCCCGAGTGCGGAGCAATGGGAGAGCCGGCTCACCAGCAGCGAGCTCGCGGCCCAAAGGGCCTTAGTGCGGCACGCTACTGATGCAGCGCGACTCAGTGGAGCCCTGGACTAGGGGCCCAACCTTGCTGAAGAGAAGCCTCAAGTCGCCGGCGCCACGAAAAACGACGGAGGCTTCGAATCCGCGAAACTCTTAAAAGATCTAAATAAAAGTTTTCTACTACTACTACTACTACTACTGGAGTTTTTCTATTTGGCGACTAAAAACTGGCGATCTCAGCCGCGTGCTCGGCTACAAACGCTCGAGAACACTCTAAACGATTTGAGGCCCGCGTTCGGCAGATAGCATTTATTGCCTAGCTTCTCTCGGCGCAGCTCAGATACCTCACCGAGTGCAACGAAATCTGCTTGCTGCTCTCGCTGGCTGTTTTTCACGGCGCTGAAATCGACGCGTCAAACTTCAGCGCGGGTTCCCCAGGTATATACTGGTAACGTGCGTTTTATAGAAGCCCATATGTTCGAAACGTGCAAGCTTGGGGGTGGGAGACAGCAATCTGTGGCACGAATGCAAAAGCGTGGTCATCAATATTGTGACGAAGCAGGAGAATGGCAGCGGCAGACGTAGACGGAAACCTTTGAGCAGCCGAGTTCCTTCCCAAAAACCTAGCCCAGCCCAACCGCTTCTAAGGCGACTGTGTCCTCTTAGTCGTCGTCTTGAATCAGCGCGAAGGTAGAGGTGGTGAGGCGAATGGCAGTAGTCGCTCCTCCGTAAAAGGAAAGCATCGTGTTGATGAGAAGTAAAGTAGCTATAAATAAAGAGAAAAGCAAAAAAAAAAAACAAATGTCGACAGGAAAACCAAAGAGGAAATTTGAAAAATAACGTCGATAAGGACGGGAAACAAAAGTTAAGAATAGCATGCAGAGAGCGAGTGCGCGGTTTAATATACGGAGTGAAGAGCACTGCAGTAACGCGAGAGCTGCGATTTTAAACCACCCGAAGGAATAAAATATCAGTTCGTAGTCGCCGACGGGCGCACTTCCATCAGGAACGACTTTATAATTCACGTTGCCGACGCGGCGTAAGACTTTACGAGGTCTGTTAGAAAAGAATCCGACCTTTGGCCGAAGAAACAAAACTAGCATAACTGGAGCGTTAGAAACCTAATAACCTTCAAAGTAGTCTCCTTGGGGCTCCATATGCATCTCCCAGCGGTGCTGCCATTGTTGGAAGTATTCCGAAAAGACCCTTTTCGGAATGGAATTTAGCTCTGCTCTCGTTGCAGCCATAATGTCCTTTCTTTTCTGAAATCGCGCTCCTTTCAAAGACCTCTTGATTTTAGGAAACAGCCAGAAGTCTAGGGGGACATATCAGGAGAGTAAGGAGCCTGTTGAACTACAGGAGTCTGAATCAAATGCGAGGAATGTGCAGGAGCAATGCCGCGAGGGATGCGCCAATTTCTTGTTGACCTCAATTCCGGTCTCTTGAGCCGCACGACACCACGTAGGCGATGGAGGACATCCCTGTAGTACTGTTTAGTCATCCTTTGACCCTGTGGGGTGCGTTCTCGGGGTGTACCACACAGAGGAAGTCAAAAAGCAGTCAGCATCACTTTGACATTGCTGCGCACTTGTCAGGCCATCTTTGGTCTTGGTGACGTGGAATGCGTACTCTGTGACGACTGTAATTTGGTTTCCGGGTCGTACCCGTACACCCAAGACTCGTCACTAGTGATTACGGTGTCGGTGAAGTCAGGGTAACCGTTTGTGGAATCCAGCATCTCCTGTGAGACTTCAACACGAAGCTGCTTTTTCTCCACCGTCAGCAGCTTCGGCACGAATTTCGCGCAACTCTCTCCATGGCCAAATCTTCCGTGATAATGGAATGTGCAGAAAAATTGCTGATGTCCACCTCTTCCGCAATTTCTCGGATAGTCACACAACAGTCCCGCATAACCACAGCGTTCACTTCGGCAATTACCTGGTCATTTCGGCATGTTGGTGGCCGACCGGAGCGTGGCTATCTCTCCACGGATGTGCGGCCGTCTTAAAACCAGTTGCACCACTGCTTAATCTGAGTGCTGCTCATAGCATCATCACCGAAAGCCGTCTGAACATTTCGAATAATTTCCACTTGGCTGTCGCCAAGTTTCTGGCAAAATTTGAGGTAGTAGCGCTGCTCTTCTCACTCCGCCATTTTCCTTGCAACAAAAAACCGACGAGAGCACTGCGCACTTCCTCACTCAAACGCTGCTTCCCAGCGACTGACGCTATCGGCAGGCGGGAAAAAATTCGTGCATGCGCACGAGGGTTCAAGGTCGGCTGCTGTAAGCGCGCTTGTTTCATATCCATCAGGTGTTCGCAAAAAAAATAAAGTCGGATACTTTTCTAACAGACCTCGTATACGGTCCTTAATAGCGGAGAAACTGTATTTCGGACAACCATTTTTGGCTTACAGGGGCCCACACCCACACGCCCTCACCTGTTTACAGGGCACTTCCCTAGGGCGGAGGTTGTAATTTCGGGAGCCCGTGTTTTCCTGTGTCTTAAGGCGCAAGCAAGCCAGCTGACGGGTTTAATGGCTTTTTCGGCGAAGCTGCCCGCTTGTGGTGTGATGTCGTCAGCAGTGCGCAGAAGCATCGGATAAAGCGGGCTTTTAAAGCCGGCGGATAAGTAAAAATACGGAACGGGATAAAGCGGGCTGTTCTCTGAATCACTTTATTATAAGCAAAGGTAACGTAAGGCAGCATCTGGTACAGCCATGCCCATGACAAGAGATGCTGCAACTCGCTGGCAAAATTTTCTTCGAGCACACTGCCACAACTGTCTTGTAGTTGGACGAGCTAGCGAGCGACGGCTACTCCCTTCTCGAGCAGCAGGGGTACGTTGCTAGCAGCACTGCCCTCGTAGTCGTGGAAACAATCATTCCTCACGAGAACTAGGACACTGGACCGGGGTGGCACAATTGCATCGTGGTCAACAAGTCGCAGAGCATTATCATCAGCCTTACTACGCCCACTGTTCGGCACAGACCTCTCCCAAGACTCTCCAATTAAACCTGTCCTTCCCCAGTTGCGGCCACCGTATCCCCGCAAACTTCATCTCATCCGTCCACCTAACTTTCTGCCGCCCCCTGCTACGTTTTCCTTCTCTTGAAATCCACTCCGTTACCCTTAAGGACCAGCAGTTATCTTGCCTTCGCATTACATGCCCCGCCCAAGCCCATTTCTTCCTATTGATTTCAATTAGGATGTCATTAACGGGCGTTTGTTCCCTCACCAACTCCGCCCGCTTCCGATCTATTAACGTTACACCTATCATTTTTCTTTCCACAACTGGCTTCGTTGTCCCTAACTTAAGCTGAACCCTCTTTGTTAGCCTCCATGTTTCTACCCCGTAGGTGAGTACCGGTAAGATACAGCTTTTGTATACTTTTCTCTGGAGGGATATTGGTAAGCTACCATTCATGAGCGGAGAGAACCTGTCCTATGGGTTCCACCCCAATCTTATTCTTCTGATTACTTCCCTCTCATGCTCGCAATCAGCGGTCACTACCTGCCCTAAGTAGACACATTCTCTTACTACCACCAGCGCCTCCCTACCAAATGCGAACTGCTGTTCTCTTGCTAGACTGTTCAACATTACTTTGGTTTCCTGCATGTGAATTTTTAGCTGCACTGTTCTGCGCTGCCTGCCTAACTCATTTATCATGCTTTTCTATTCATGTCCTGGGTGACTTAGCAAGGCAGTGCCATATACAGATCGCAAATTACTTAGGAATTCTCCATTATCTCTTATCCCCAACTGTTCCCGTTTCAGGCTCCAAAATACCTGCTGTAAAAAGGCGGTGAATAGCATTGGCGAGATCATGTCTCCCTACGCGATACCTTTCTTATTGGGATTTTATTGCTGACTTTATGGAGGACTACAGTTATAAATATCTGCAATCGTTAAATTTTCCAATATTTTGAGATAACACTGTTCTACACCGTGATTCCGCAATGCCTTCATGACAACTGAGGTTTCCACTGAGTCAAACGCTTTTTGGTAATCAATAAAGGCTATATATAGGGGTTGGCTATATCCTGCACATTTCTCTATCGCCTGATTGATAGCGTGAATATGGTCTAATGTCGAGTATCCTTTACGAAAGCCTGCCTGATAATTTTGTTGATTGGAGTCTAAGGTTGTCCTGACTCTATTAAGCGATTAGCTTAGTAAATACCTTGCAAGCAACGGACAGTAAGCTTATCGGTCTGTAATTCTTGAAGTCTTTGACGTCTCCTTCGTTATGAATTAAGAAAATGTTGGCGTTTTTTGAAGCTCGTGGTACGCTCGAGGTCACAAGGCATTGCGTATACAGGGGGCTAGTTTTTCTCGCACAATCCCTCCTCTGTCTTTCAACAAACTGCTGTTACCTGATACTCACCAGCTGCTTTCCCCCTTTGCATTGCTCCTAAGGCTTTCTTTACTTCACCCTTCGTTACCGGCGTGATGTCCCATTGCTGTGCTTGACTGCCTCTCTCCGTTACTTTCTGATTATATTCGCTACTGTATAGATTTGTGTATAGATTTGTGATAACTCTTCGGCTACTTTAACTATCTTATCCATGTTGCAAATGACGTTGTACATTGCCCTCTTTGTCTCTTAGCGCATACATATGGTTTTTATCTATGCCTATTTTTGTCTTAACTACTTTTAAGCTACCTCCGTTCTTGAGAGCATGCTCGATTTTATACGCGTTAAACTTCCTTATGTCAGCAAGCAATTCGCTTATTTGTTAGATTATTGGGCGTTTTTTAATGAGATCTTTAGTTTCCTGCGTTATCTTGCCGGTATCCTCTCGAATCATCCTACAACCTTCTTCTGCGGCGCACTCCGTAACGATACCACTGAAGCATGAACCATCTGTGTAAGTGAGCGCCACGGCCCGTTTCTTCGAGAACATTATCCGCCTTTCGTGCAGGTCAATGACAGCGCCCTTCGTCTGCTGAATGTCGCGACCGCGGATGAAGCCCCTGGAACATACACGGGGGACTACAATTTCGCCGACGTACTCAAAACCACGGATATCGACACGAGTTGTGCACCTGCCGGCGGGGATTGTCAGGTGACACCGAGCAGTGCGAATGCTAGGCCCCGACCACTGCGTCAAAACTTTCTTCAGTTCCAGGGCAAGGGCAAAGCACATGACGCAATAATCGGCACCTGTATCCACCAAAGCGGTCACGTCGACTCCATCAATTGTAACACACAAATCGGAGGTAGCTCGTCGGACGCTGTCGCTACTCGCTCCCAGAGAAACATCGTCGCATGGTAGTGGCATTGGAGGATCTTCACAGGTCCTCGTCCAGAGGCCGCTGGAATTAGTTTTCCTGGCATGGACTGGGAGAACGGCGTCCGGAGTAGCCTGCAGCTTGACAGGGGCTTGGGGAGCGGTTGCACCTCAGCGACGGGGATTGAGCCCCTCGGTTGCCTGAAGTAATGTGGTTCTGGCGCGACGAGAGATGAGATGCTATCTCATGTGGTCGTTCCCCGTCCTGTGGGCACTGGTCGTACGGCGCGAAACCACGCAGGCCCACGCGAAGGTATGGGCATGCCCTGTATAGGTGACCCGCCTCGCCACAGTGATAGCAGTGGGGCCGTCGATCCAGGGCGCACCACACGTCAGTCTCTCGCAGTTGCTGGTAGGCTGGCATATCATGGCCGCGAAAGCAGCTGGGTGGGAGCACTACTGGAGTCGCAGCAGTGGCGTCGTACCCAGATGCCTCACGTAGCATGGACGCATACGTGGGTCTTGCACCAAGCCGGCGGCGAACCTAAGAAATTTTGTGCTGTTGTGCTGCCAGGCGTAGTTAGTCCCGAATGACACCACACAGTGTCGGGAAAGATGGCGTATCGGACGGCATCCGGAAGGCCAGCATTTCCTCTCTGACGACAGATTGGACCAGCTCGCATAGAATTGTCTTGTGGCTACCGAGAGGCATAGAGAAGGGGTCATGCCCAAAGGTGCTGACGTCGCGATTTTATTTTAGCGCCTTCTCCATAGTTGCCTCCTCGATGAGGAACTCTGCCACAGTGCATGGTAGGCAGCACACGAGTCCTGCGAGAAGCCCTTGTTTGACACCCCGTATGAGGTGGCGAAGCTTCTTGTCTTCCGTCTAGTTGGGATCCGCGCGTTCAAAAAGGCGGGCCACCTCTTCGTAGTACATGTGTACACTCTCGTTATGGCGCTGGTTGCACGAGTGTAACGCAGCTTCTGCTCGCTGTCGACGGTCTGCATTGGCAGAATTACTTTTATTCCCAAACCGAATAGACCAAAGCACCTTCCAAATTCTTACCGACCGATCTGTACTAATTCGCCCTTCGGTAAGGAGCTCGAGCGTTAACTATATGGTCGGATGTATTACTTCCTGCGCCAAAATAAATTACTTCATAGAAATCAGTGCGGTTTCGTGCATGGCCGCAGTTCTGTTCAGGCTCTATATCATTTGCGGGAGTTCTTACATATTTATAAACAACAAAAAATTCCTGGGCTCTAATTTCTCTGGACTTCACAGGAGCATTTGATAGTGTTTGGCACCCTCTGGTTTTACGCTTTTTACGAAAACATCGTCGCCCTCGAAATCTATATTCCATTCTGGAGTCTTTAATTCATAACCGCCATTTGACCTATCAATCTCCTTCGTGTACTCTTTCTGTGCCTTCTTCCCTCGGCAGTCCGAAGGGTTCACCACTTTCGCCATTGCTTTGGAACATTTTGCTAAATGATCTCCTAAACATTCCTGTCCCCTCACCTATCCACATTCAGGCATATGCAGATGACACCATTATACTCATCCCTGGCAAAACTAGCCGCGAGTTGTCAACGCTGGGCTCAAATGTTTTAACTTTAATCCAAAACTGGTGTACCACATTCCGCGTTCACTTAAACCCAGAAAAGTGTGCGTATGTTCTGTTTTTTAATGGAGCCCTGGCGTTACGCAAGCGTAAGCCGACTATTCGACTAGACACTTACAGTCTCAAGTGTGAACCGAGTATTAAATTATGCGGTGTTGTCTTTGACTCTTCCTTAAGCTTTATTCCCCATGTTAATTATTTGCCAACGAAAATTCTTGTGCCGCCGCGGTGGCTCAGTGGCTATGGTGCTCGGCTGCTGACCCGAAAGACGCGGGTTCGATCCCGGCCGCGGCGGCTGGAATTTCTTTGGAGGAGAAATTCTAGAGGCCCGTGTACTGTGCGATGTCAGTGCACGTTAAAGAACCCCAGGTGGTCGAAATTTCCGGAGCCCTTCACTACGGCGTCTCTCATAGCCTCAGTCGCTTTGGGACGTTAAACCCCATAAACTAAACTAAACTAAAATTCTTGTATCTACCACGAGGCTCCTTAATTGGTTCCATTTCCATTTTTGTGCTTCTCCTTCTCATATGCGCCAAATTTATTATCTGGTTTTTCTCCCTACAATTACCTATGCCGCCCCAGCTTGGTGGTTTCATTGCCCCCTTTCTCGGCTGAGAGATCGTGTTTTATCGCTTCAATGAATTTCCCATCTGGCTCTTACTGGTGCCTATAATACTACGCGAACCGCTGCTCTTCACGTTCTTGCAAACGTTCTTCCTCTGCCTATTTATCTAGACCAGCTATGCGCAGAGTTTAAGCTTTTCACGTTACATCAATCCGTAGTGTACGGCAATACTTTCTATGACCCCTCTCAAATTCATCCTTTATTTGATCCCTGGTCAGACCATCCCTCATTGAAATTGAAATTTTCTTTTGTTCAACATAGTTCAGAAGATGCTGTATTCCTTTCTTGTCAACGTGCCCTGCATATTTACACTGATGGGTATTTCACTTCTCGCTCAGCTGGTGCTGCATTTGTTTATTCTTAGCTCAACGCAAAATATTGTACATTTTCAACGTTTCTCTTTAGAACCACCCTCTAGCGCCTATGCCGCTCAGCTTGTAGCATTTCATTCTGCTGTTGTTTATGCTATTCACAACCCTCCCTCTACGCCTGCCCATCTTTACACTGATTCTCTATCTTTTCTTTCTGCCCTGTCTTGAGTTACTTCTTACAATCCGACTATTATTGCAATTAAGAAAGATCTCTATCGTTTGTCTTCTTTCGCCCCATTTCTTTTATTTCATATCCGGGGTCATTCCGCAATTTTCGGTAACGAGTTATCCGACCAAGCTGCTGGTAGTGCCGGGCAGTTTGGAAGTTTACATATTTCTACCCTTTCACGTCGTTGCGTGCGTTCCCGTTTGCATCCTTCTTCACTTCTTTTATGGAGCATTTTTTGGCGCCAGAAGAATGGTGGCACTGAATTATTCAATTGGATCCCTGATACACTTAATATTCCCCCTATGCATCTACCCAGGAATCCTCTAATAACTTTACTTACTGGGCAAGGTAGATTTCCGTTCTATTTTAAAAGATTTGGCCTGCCTCCGTCTTCAACTTCTTCAACTTCGTCATTACTTCCGGGACTGTTCCATTGTTGCTTCTTTAGTTTCTCGTTTAAAATCTATTTGCTCATCGGACACCACATCATCTGTTTACCCCTCCCTTCTCCGAGACCCTGCTGCTTGTGCTCTTCTCCTTCAAATGGTTCACCTCGTAAGTAGTACAATTCCAAATTATTCACGCTGATTTCTCTCTTTCCTCTAATTTCTCTTCCCCAAGCATTGCACAGAGGAGCGCCCCGTGCTCCTTTATTGTGCATAGGCGGCTTTGTAGTGGCGTGACTGTGACTGCGTCCTTGACTGTGTGACTGTGACTCTGTCTTGACTGTGTGACTGTGGCTGTGTCCTTGACTGTGTGTCTGTGGCTACGGTTTTTTCTTTTGTCTTGATTATGTTTTTTATTTTTCTGATTTTTATTGTGTGGCCGGCGCTCGGTGCTTTCTTAGACTGCTACGGTGACCATGACTTTGCAGTGACTTGGGTTTTCTCTTTTCTTCATTACTATTAAAGCGAAAGCTTTACTACTTGCACTTTCAACCTTTGGTGTAGCGCGGCGGTGCCACCACCACCGGCGCCTAACGCCTGCGCTCTCCGCTAGGAGCGCAACAGGTGCTTTGTGACGTCAGGCCGAAGAGAACGGCGACCGACTCGCGCCGTCGCAAGCCGCGGCGGTGCCACCACGGCCAGGCCTCCGCGATCGAAGCGCGCATTTAAGGCGGAAGCCTTTAATCCCTCATCGTTGTAAGCAGGAGCTGTCGACAGAAATGCCACGCTTTTCAATTGGTCGAAACGGTCTTGACGTCCCAGTGCGCGAATTTCAAACGGGACCAATTGTACTTTGCCTACTAACCATGCAACCAATTAAAGGGATCGTTTAGTGATGCTCCAAGTAAGTTTGACTGAGTATAATTAATTCCCTACTTAACCAATTAGTCAAACCTTTCTAGTCAGACCAGATAAATAAATAAAACCCAGTAAGAAATTTGCCGAGCTTGCGAATCGAACCCCGGTCTCCGGAGTGCGAGTCGAGCACGCTACCACTCCGCCATGCCAGCTTTTTTTTTCAACATGGTATTTATTACAGTGATGTAATGTTCTATGTCCATGAACTATATACAAGCCATTATGAGAACAGTGGTAAACAATACATATTCAAAAGACCATGCACTAGAAAAGGGGCAATGCAGAGCACATCACTAATAGTGAGTGCCACTCCGGTTCGTACTCAGTCTGGGCATACACGTCTCTTAGATGAACAACCATTCGACTGAAGTGATCCTTTGTAGACACAACAGGTTCACAGTGTCTGTCCATCATGCGGGTTTTCCAGAGGCTGCGCAGTCCAATCAGAAAGAACATGTCCAGGGGTTCATCAACAAATGGCAGCGCAGTGAGATAGCGAACATAATGTGGAGTCAGAAGAATTCTTTTTTTAAATGTGTGTTGCAGGATATCCCAGAAGAGTACTGCATCTTTGCAACTGATGAAACAATGCACAATTGTTTCTGGTTCATCACAAAGGCGGCAATTAACGGTAGACACAAAAATGCCCTTTTTATCTAACCATGTTCTAACGGGCAACGTACCGGTGTGTAACTTAAAGAAAAAGGTCTTTGTACACGGCGAGACTGGCATCTTACGTCTCTTTTCAGTACGTCATGCCCCGGTAAACCAAAATACAGAGAGCGGTACATGGGCGGAGGGAAGAGCATACTAATCAAATCCTTATACAACTTTTTCCTCGACACTAAAAAAAGGAACTCAGGAGAAAAACGAACAAGTAGGAAACGGACAGCCAAATACACCTCTTGCATTATGCCCCACAAACACGGACGGTCACAAACATTGGAAGACACAATGAGGTTGGGTAAAACATGAACTAAATTGGTTTGCAGGAATGAACGTACTATTGGGTGTGTAGTGTCACGGAAAAACATGAAACGTGACACTATCTGTCGGACATACAGGTGAACTAGACCAAGGCCGCCAGCGCTTACAGGCCGAAAAAGGTTATCACGCCTCATGGATTCAAAAGACGAATCCCACAAAAAGTAGCGAAAACCCTGTGAAAACGCTGGATAGGAAGTCTTGCGCAATGAATAATTTGCAGTACATAATATATTTTAGTGGCGAGAAACAGATTACAGGCGGTCGCCCTGCCAAAAATTGAGAGGCCATGGGGGAAAAACGTTTGAGCATAGCGCTGGAGAGTTGACACGCGGTCTTTCCAATAATGTGCGCTATGCTTATAGGCACTCAAAGGGACGCCAAGGTACTTTGGTGGCCTGCATGTCCATGTTATACCAGCATATTCAGCAGGTGTCGAACCCCAGCTACCAAACCAAAGACCGCAACTCTTAGAGCGATTAATCTGACTTCCTGACACCGATCAAAGTCCTCTGTTAAACGAATAACCTCATCGATGCTTGGCTTATCAGTACAAAAAAACGCAAGGTCATCTGCATAAGCCCATACCTTCAGTTCGTGGCCCATTATTCGGAAACCATTGACAGCTCTACTGTTTATAACACTTATGCAAAGTGGCTCCAAGTATAATGCGAACAGAAGCGGAGACACTGGGCACCCTTGTTTCACCGAAGACTGAATTGGGACTGGTTGCGAGAGACAGCCATTAACAATCAAGTGCGTGGTACAGGATTTGTAACAAAGGCGTATGCCAAGTATTGAACCGAGATTGACGTGATTTAAAAGTGCAAAAAGAAAAGAATGGCACACTCGATCAAATGCCTTTGCCAGGTCAATTTGCAGCATTGCTAATTGTTCTTGAGCGTCACTGCAATACTGCAACACCGTACGCGCTACATGTAGGTTAGATTGTATTGATCGTCCCCGCAAGCCACATGTTTGATGAGGCCCAATCAAAGTAGACATTGCAAGCTGCAGCCGATTTGACAGTACTTTTGCAAAAATCTTATAATGTACATTAGAAAGGGTGATTGGTCTGTAGCCATCTACAAATCGAGTTTTTCCTTATCCTCGGTTTTTGGTATAAAGACAATATGACTTTTCGTAAATGTCTGAGGCAGAAATTCAACATCAATACTTGTATCAAAAATTTGGAGCAGGACAGGGGCTAGAACGGATTTAAATGCCTTGAAAAATTTTCCTGAGAGGCCGTCAGGCCCCGGAGTTTTCGAAAGCGGCAATTGATCAATTGCATCTTGCAATTCACCCAAGCTTAAAGAGCCACTTATTGCCTTGCACTCATCCTCATTGAGTGGGTTAATCATGGACACCAATCGCGCTATATGATCATTATCAGCAGTGCTAGACGTGGCAGCAAACAGAGCTATAGTGGTTTTCAAACTCGGTAACTATGAGATCTGTACTTGTGACCAGGGCACCACCACAGTAGAGCTCAGAAATTCGCTTGGCAGCCACGTGACGACGCTCGTCTAGCAAGGCCTGTCTAGTAGGCTCCTCAGAGTGCAGAGCACGGTTGCTGCGGGATCGTACACGGGCCGCCCGATAGCGTTCTGCATCAAACTTCTGAAGGTTGCACTTAACATCACCAATTTCCTCTGTGTACAAGCCAGGAGCCTCACATTCAAGCGCATGCAGATTATAAAGACTCTGAAGTAACCGTTTCTCCTCACCATGCTTAAGATAAGACTTCACGGAGCCGATCTCAATAGCTATGCTACGAACTTCTAGCTTAAACATCTCCCAAGCTGCAAATAATGGGACGTCCATGACCAAGCAAGATTCCAAAGCTGTCATCACTCGCTGCTGAAAATGCTCATCATTTAGAAGCTCGGAATTAAGATTCCACAGTGCCCACTGCGGCTGAAATTTGGGACGGGTGCATTCTCCAATCCGCGCAATGATCATAGCATGATCTGAGAAAGAAACAGGCTTGACATCACATGAAATGTGCCGTTTGAGGAGATCTACGGAAACGTAAATGCGATCAAGGCGTGAATGTGAGGCTCCTCTGAGGTATGTGAAGGCGGATGGCACTCCGGCATCAATTAAACCTGCATTTTCGGTAATAGACAATAATATACCAGAGCTCTTATCGGCGTTTTGGTTAGGACCTGTGCGATCGCGTGGGTCGCACACACAGTTGAAGTCACTCATGAAAACGACATAACGATCACATCCTAGGAGAGTTGCAATGGCATGAAAAAACACTGCTCGTTGCACCGAATTATTTGAAGCATACACATTGATAACCCTCCACGACTCGCCATGCAGTCGAAAGTCACAACATATCAGACGCACTTCTATGTCAACCTGGTACTAAAAGTCAGAAATAGGTAGACTCTTCTTTAAGAAAAGAAAGCACCCTGCCGAAAGACCCACTTAGTGCGACACACAGACGTTGTAATCTGTTAGGAAAGGTCGCAGGGCTATCTGTATCCACTTCACTTTCTATCTTAGTTTCTTGAACAGCGACAATGTCTAGCCGATTGACCCAAAGCAATCGGCGTAACTGTACCTGTTTCTGCCTTGAACGGAGTCCACATATGTTGAGTGTTGCGACAGTCAACTGCTGGTTAGACGCCATGGCGGCTAACTGGAGCTTCAATCAGGCATCCATGGTGTCGGGGGGCATCACTCCGGAAGGTGAGACCTCCCTAGAGTTGACGCCCTTTATCCTTGATCTGGAGCGCCGAGGAGGTTTCTTATGCTTTGACTTTCGACGGCGGGACTTGTGCTTGGCGGGGACGCTGTCCTCCTCAGAGGAGGCAGAACTCGGAGACACACCGCGCTTCGAGGTCGCACTTAAAATTTGCTCATCGGCATCACAGTTGCCGTCGGGGAGTGAAGTGCCAGGTTGGCACTCTGTTACCTGTGTGGCACATCCGGCAGGAGCCTCAGAAGATGTAGCAGTGCAGACACTCGGCGCAGGAGCCACACCGTCGTCCTTGTCTTCCTCTGGCCCACGCACAGCACAGGCACGTGCGCCAAGAGTGCCATCACTGACACTACATATAGCTATAGAGCCTGCTCCGCCAGGCATCGACGCTCATCATCTGCAGACAGCTGCTCCATCTGTGAATGCTGGGTAGGCTCATGCTGCACAGCAGGAACGGGGCCAGACAGCGGGTCAGTAGTCGCTGAGTCAATGGACGCAACGGCTGGCGTGCCACCATCAGCATCCAAAACTTCTGTTGCGTCCATCAAGTGCTCCTGCAATGCGTCGTCCATGGCACGGGTGCCGCCGCGTAGCTTATCAGCATACGACACTACGCACTCCTCTGTAGTATGGCCGAAACGCCGAAAATCATCACACCGAGGAGTGCGGCAATGACGGCGTATATGGCCAACCTTGTGCCAACGGAGACACAGTGGTGGCCTTCCTGGCACTAAAACCAGACATTGTACACCGCAAATTGTCAACATGTGAGCCACGTCGTTGACAGTGACGCCATCAGCAAGAGTCAAGGCAACGTCTCGATTCAAGGTGCGCATGCCCTCTATTTCTGGAACCCTCCAGTGCTCCACTGTGATGGACGTAATCGTTCCGCAAGCACGAAGGGCGTCCCGAATGCAAAAATCTTCAAGATGTTCAGGGAGCCAAAGTATCTTGAGCTGTACTGTCTTCGGTTCCGAGTCAATCACTAGACAACGGCGGTTTTTCACTTGTAACTCCTGAGTGCTCACGAGCTTAGCTTTCGCTAACGCTGTCTTGCATGTTATCATCCATACGTGAGACATCTGAAACTGTCCGATAGAGCTGATGTCACAGAGGTCAACGACACCCCGTAAGACGTCTCTGAAGTCCTGGGCACGATAGGGACGGCCAGCAAGGTCCGCATGCAGAAATACGGAGTTAAAACCAGCTTACCAGCAGGCAGACGGGGAAGAACAGTACGGTAAGTATTACTGGCAGCAGAAGCCGCAACAGTACCTCGGCCTCGGGCCGATTTATCCATTTATGCGGAGAGCATCAAAAACGCGACCGTTCGGAACGCCGTCTTCGTCTTTCTCCCCCGCCATGCCAGCTCGATGGTTGCGAACCATCGCCATGCCAGCTCGATGGTTTGGAATGAACAAAGGTGCGTCTGGTGAATACGGTGTCTTCGTTCACTCCCATCTTCCTCCCTTCCCGTTACGGCGAGGTTTAGGTGTCCACCGAGATATGAGAGACAGATACATTTCCTTTCCTCAAAAACCAATTCACCGACGAGCAAGGCGTATTTGTCCGCGTTTCAGATTGACCCAAGTTGTCGTGACGTCACCGCGCGCGAAATTTCACGGGTGTCCACCGAAATATGTGAGACAGTTACTGCGCAACTTCCTTTCCTCAAATACAATTTTCAACTAGTGTCTACTGAGATATGTGAGACAGTTAATGAGTAATTTCCTTTCCTCAAATACAGTTTTCATTTTGTTCATTACGGCCCCTCTTTCTTCTTTCACTCACACTTCCTCCCTTCCTGTCCGGTGCGGCTCAGGTGTCCACCGAGATTACAGAGAATTACTGACCATTTCCTTTCCTCAAAAAGCGTTGCGTTCGAAGGGCAACGCACCGCGCCGAATAGGTGGTGGCGTTCTTTGGACTCCGTTGCAGCGCTACAACACGCTGTCACGTTCCACTCCTAAAGGCGAAGCTTAAGCGTCATTAATTGGCAGTTAATGACAATGACAATGTTACCAATGGCCTTTGACAATGTTACCCATGAGGCAATATTGAGGAACCTATCGGACATAGGACCGGGGGGTAGAACCTTCCGGTACATCAGATCGTTTCTGGAGGGTAGGACTGCGGAGATTGTAGTCGGAGAAATGAAATCGGATCCCTTCCCATTGGGGGGCAGGGGGACACCGCAAGGGTCGGTATTATCGCCCTTCCTATTTAATCTCGCCCTGATCAAGATACCACCCAGGCTGCAAGGGATATCGGGACTTAAACATACATTTTATGCGGATCACATTACTCTATGGGTAACAAGCGGCAGTGACGCACAGTTGGAAGAAACTCTACAACAGGCGGTGGATATTGTGGAGGAGCTAGCAGGGGAAGCAGGACTCTCGTGTTCTCAGCCCAAGTCCGAGCTTTTTGTGCTGAGGGATAAACCAAGAGGGATACATGCGAGGCACTATGTGCCGCCACCACCTTTAGAGGTGAGAGTGGGGGGAGTACCGGTCGCTGAGGTCCAAACGATCAGGATCCTGGGTATGTATCTGCAGACTAACAGGAAGAATAGCGAGTCATTGCAAAGGCTTAAAAATACGGTCAATGCTACCGTGCGGCTAATCAGGAGAATCGCCAATCGTAAGAGAGGTGTTAAGGAAAAAGACTTGTGTAAGCTAGTGCAGGCATTTGTGCTGAGTAGAATAGTGTATGCGACGCCTTATTTGAAGCTGGACGCGGCGGAAAAAGGAAAGGTGGAGGCTATGATTAGGCAGGCGTATAAAGCGGCCCTTGGGTTGCCTCAGAATGCGTCTACCGAAAGGCTGCTGGGATTAGGGGTGCACAACACCCTAGAAGAACTACGGGAGGCGCACTTGGTTATGCAGCTCGGTAGGCTTTCAAAAACAAAAGCAGGGAGGGACATATTGGAAAGGATCGGCATTGGAGTTGACGTTCCAGCCGGTGACACGAAAATTCAGGTGAGGCGGGAAATGCACAAGGGCTTGTACATAAAACCTTTGCCCAAGAACATGCATCCAATACATCACGAGGACCGCAGGAAGGCAAGAGCCAAAGCTTTACATGCTAAGTACGGGAAGTACAACGGGGCAGTTTATGTAGATGTCGCCGAGTATAAGAACAAGGATGCATTTGCAATTGCGGTGGTGGACGGGCGGGGCCACTTGATCGCCTCTGGATCAGTCAAAACCCGCTCCCCAGAAACTGCAGAGGAAGCGGCAATAGCACTAGCTATGACTAGTAGTAATGCTGACCTGATCTTCAGCGATTCAAAAACAGCCATCCGAAATTTGGCGAGGGGCAGAATATCTGTCACAGCGGCGCGGTTGTTGAATCGGGCCACGGAGCGAGGGATTACGGAGGCGGAAATTGTCTGGGTACCTGCACACTCTGGGAACCCTGGGAACGAGACGGCTCACATGAATGCTCGAGGTTTCGTCAGCCGAGTAGGTGAGCCGGACGTCCCGGGAAGGTCCACGAGAGATGGGCTGGTATCCTTTCATGACATTACTACTCATTTCAGACTTAACCGGAGGATTTACCCACCCCCGGACAAGCAATTGGTGAAGGCGCAGGAATGCGTCTGGCGCCGATTGCAGACCAGATGTTTCTTCAACCGATACGTGTTGAGCAAAATCTACCCGGACATTCAGCCGGAGTGCAAATGGTGTCACGAATTGGCAACCTATGACCACGTATTATGGAGCTGTAGCATAGCACCGCCACCGGCGGACATTATGCGTGATCCTTCCCTCGAGCAGTGGGAGGCCGTGCTGGCCAGCTCAGACCCGGTCGTCCAGACCAGGGCCGTGGAGTGGGCCACCCAGGTCGCCGTCAGCCACGGGTTGATGGCCATCTAACACGGAATCGTCCACACATGCTCTCTGACGAAAATAAAGTTTTTCCATCCATCCATCCATGGCAGTTAATTAATGTACCAACAAAATGTGCAGTGAACAATCGCGTAGCAGAATGCAGCACTCAGGCTTTCGCCTTTCACCACTTTAGCCGCTAAAGTTCCTCGTAATTTTTATTTATTCCGCGGTCTGCACGCTGTGCTTTGACTATCTGCCTGCGACTAACTTTTATTGTGACGAGCCTTTTGTTTTCTTTTCTTTTGAGTTTTTTTAATGCTCTCTTTTTCGCTTATTTTTTTTTCTTCTTTGAAACATTTAGTTATTTTCTTTTATTTTGAATTGGCGTTAAGCCTGGCAAAGCATTGCTTGTCCAGGCATCCTCTCTCTTTCTTTTATGTTTTTTACATTTCGTTTAGAGGACCAATAGAAGGGTAAAAGGGCTGTGTTGTGGATTGTAAAAATGTCGGCAGAGAGTTAAAGGCGCAGGATGCGGTCGTTAGCGAGCTTCGCGGAAACGTACTGCGCAACTAGGTAATGCCAATGTTCGCGCCCGTTCGCCATGCACCCTTTCCGAACGTGCGACCGCAACAAACACATTCGCCATTGCTAGATCGCCAATATAGATTGGTGTCGATCCTAGAAAATCTGCGAGGGCAAGTGCAGAGCACAGCCACACGAAGAAGCTGCTCCGCCACCGAAAAGGCCAACTCGTGCTTTCAGTTGCTGTGCACTGCGCTGAGACCACATTGCTTGTAAGTTATGACGTGTGGCAATTATTAAGAGGAGCCCCAGTGGCCGTAATAGGAACGAAAAAAAAAAGACTAATTACGCTCCTACATACCGCTACTGTTTATTATGGACTGCACAACCGTGCGAGGGGACAGCGCTTATCGTCAGTCCGTGCATTGCACGCTGTCTTGGTGCTACTGTTGAACTTCGCTCCAAGTAGCGCGGTTTCCATGGATTATTTTCAGAGTAAAGCATTTGCTTTAAGACTGCTGTGCTGGGTGGCTGTCAAATGAGAACGACACCGTCTCTCATCTCATGAGATAGGCAGACGCCGTAGTGGAGGGCTCCGGATTAATTATGACCGCTTGTGCGTTGACTTTCGCGCAGCGCATGGGCTTCTTTTGCATCTCGCCACCATCGTGATTCGGCTGCCGCGGCCTGCATTCGACCGAGCTGAAGAGTGTAGTGACCACGCTGGAATAAATAAATTTGTAGACATATATTACGAGCATTGAAAATAACTGCAACGTGACAACAGAGCAATTGAAACGAACAAGTGGCGACAAAAAAAAAGAAAAATTCCTTTTGGAACGGGCGTCCGCCTATACAAATCAAAGAGACGAAAGAATAAAAAAGGCATCAAGCGCCACCTGCTAGATATAAAAAGAAGCTAACTACTAGTACGTCTTCTTCACCTTTATGTCGCCACCTGTCAGTATTCACTAATAATCTATATTGATCAACAAAACAAATATTATTAATGAGAAAAACTCCGCTAAGCTGCTTTGTTTATGTGGTTGTTGGCATCGCTCATATATATAGCTGGGGTCCCAGCTACTTCGATCAAGATACTCCAAAATGCTACGCGTTCCTCAGAACTGAAATCGAGTGGATGTTGTTAGGGTTATCTACAGATACAGAACCAGTTTTTTGCTCGTTCTACTTGAATAATTGGTTGAGATAAATGAATTAACTTTTTAAATACAGCTTGAAACGTTCCGGCTTCAACAGGAAACTTGTAGTGCTCCACGAATATTGTCCAGCCAAGACACTTGCAACGATAGACCTAGCGTGGCCGTTTTTATTCGGGAAAAACGAAAGCCAGCGGATTTAAAAAAAAATACCATATGACAGCACGCGCCGCGCGCCCGAATGTGCCACGATTACAGCGCCCTCATATGTACTTTGTAAAAAACATCGCCAGCGCTTCGCCTCCTGTTCGCTTGCGAGAAAAGGCTTCAATATTTGCTCGGCTCTGACATTACCCGCAGCGTATAGCCACGGCGCTCCGAAAAAGCTCTTCGTCTGCAGCCGCTCGCTCCTGTCGCGGAAGAACGCGCTGTCATTAGCCGTGTGTTCCGATATGATGAAAAGAGCACATTTTTTTTCCAGCGTTCAAGTGGAAGCGGAATCGAAAAAATACACACAAAACATGTATCATATGATGGACACCAGTGTGAGTCAGGAGACTTGTTATAATCCTGCTTTCTTTCCAAGCTGTGCCAACGGCTAGATGCGTGTGAGCTCAACTGACTATTGCTGTGGTCCCGCGTACAACCGCTTCGAAGAATTTGTTTGCAGTGCGGAAAGCATGCCGTACTCAAGCGAGCAGAAGGCGAACATGGTCTTAGCCTCGGGAGTGGCACGGGCGACAAGAGGAAAGCTGCCAAGGTGTACCGAAATTGGCAGCGGGAGGGAAGGCCTAGCGCAAACACAACTATTAGGAGCACCAGTACTGTTGACTTACTTTTACGAAAACTATTTTGCCGTCTTGTTATCATGTAAATTTTATCTATGAAATTTTCTAGGAAGGAAAGTTTTCCTGAACCGTTGGAGAAGATAGGAGAAAGATAAATTAGTCTGTAATATTCGAGGAACTTCTGATAACCTTTCTTGCAAACTTCAACTACTTCAGCCTCTTGTAGTTTTCTTTTTCAGAAGACAAAATTTTAAAAACCCAGGTTAAATAAACAGGTTAGCACAGATGATGTATGCCTGTAACAAATTTGACTGGCCTAATCTGAAAGTCATCCTCATCATAGGCCAAATTATTAGAAAGTCCCTAAAACGTCGATATCACCTCAGCTTCTGAAAGAGAATGAAGGAATAGGCTCCTTTCTGTGCCACAATTGATCTATGGATAAGTAGTAGTATGGCAGGGCATGCCTGTCACATCTGTGAAGAAGATGCTGAAAGCATTCAATATAACGGTCCCCTTGGGCACACTGTCACCATATATTAGGCTTTCGGTTGCACTGTCTCTCCATGGCTTCAAAAGAGAATTGAGATTCTTCCACAACACGCTTGAATTACTGTCACGTCCTTCGAGGTATTGATAGAAATGCCGATAAGAAAATAAAGGCGGCGCGGGTTTGCGGCGCGTGAAGCCCCGGGAAGCAGTGCTTTCACATTCTTGCAAGGGTGCGGGAATTTCTAAATGATAGTCGTTTCTTCTCTTCCGATGGTTCCTTTAATTCCGAAGCCTCTTCTCAGACTAGAAGCGCCTCAGGGGTCGCTGTTGTCTCTTTTACTTTTTAACATTTTTATGCGGGACATTCATTAACTGTACCAGCTATTGAAGGCCTACCCCAATGCCCTGGATGTATGGCTGGGTAGGGTACATTTAATTCTCAACGTGAAGAAATCTGTCGTTCTCGATTTTCCTTCAGAATCGTTTCTTTATATGCGTCTACTGTATCGTGGCGCCAAAATCCCGCAAGTCGAGTCCCGAGAGTACCTAGGTGCAATATACGACCCTCATCTAGACTGGCGACCTCATGTCAGAAGTGCAGTCCTAAAAGGTGAACGAGCGCTCGTGCGCCTGACGCGAATCAGGAATTAGACATTCGGTATGCGCAGAGACACCCTCTTATTTTTCTATAAGACTTATTCGAAGACCAGCTTTGGAGTTCGGTTGTGTTTTGTTCCCGAGTTGTCCAAGATACAAAATTAAACCTCTGGTTCTTTTGGAGAGGTGCGCTCTACGGCTTTTCCTCGGTTTGCCAAAATCAGCGGCAAATTGTGTCCCCTTTCTGGAACCACGCCTACGGTAGTTGAACTCTCGCTTCCAGCTTTTCACAGTGCCCAGCTTTTTACGGGGACTTGAGCCTATGCCTGGAGTGGCTCCTCCAAGTTTTTTGACTAGCCCAGCAATGTTTTCGAGTAAACATTGGCCGCTCTACAAACTGCCTCAATTTGTGTTCACAGAGCACCTGTTGTCTAGAATTGCAGTTTTGCTTAGATCCGTGCAATGCGCTGGCAATGTGCAGGCTGCAGTAGCTGTTTGCTTGGACCATACGCTACCGCTATATGCAAAGCAGCTATCTGGCAATGTGCTAAATGGTCTCGTGGAGGAATACCTGTTCCAGTATCCAAGTCATGCTGTTATTTTCACAGATGCCTCTCAACAAGGCCAAAAAAGCAGCAGTTGGTGCTTATTCCCCCACACTAGATTGGCTTTATTCTATCTGGGTTATTCTATCCCTGCTGAATTACTCGCTATTGGTTTGGCCCTTCAAAAAGTTCTCCACAGTATTTCTCAAGTAATCATTCTATGGGACTGTCTCTCTCTCTTGGCAGCGCTTGAAATTTCGAGAACTAGTCTTTTGTATCGATCCCTAGTGTACTTTATGCCACTTCATGTGCAAGAAGTGCGTTTTCAGTGGATTCCAGGGCACTGTGTCATTACTTCGAATTCTATAGCCGATTTCTTAGCGAAATCAGCCATGAATGGGCCTGTTGCTTATGTCGTTCTGAACCTTACCCTGCTGGCTACGACCCCTTATGGACGTTACCAAATACACCAGTACTTTAGCCATGAGCCCATCCTTGATAGAGCGCATTTCGAACATTTAAAATTCACAGAGAACATACGTTCTTCCAGATCAAGGCAATGTGAGGTTTCCATGACGCTGTTGCACTGCAGGATTCTTCACCTTAACCTAGATGACGTTCTAGATTCGCACCGTCAAATCAATGTGCGTCATGAGGGACGTTGAGACGATACATCATTTCATCATCTGCTTCCGGCGGTTTGCACGGCAGAGAATTCAGTTTTTGCAAAGTACTTTCGCTCAATCACGGCTGCCGTTTACTCTTCCCTTCCTCCTCTCCTTCGGTGCAACCGTCAAAGGCCATGACCTTAAGCAGGTGGGTAAGCTTCTTCACTAGCGTGTTACTGAAACCGGGAGATTTTTATGCTAACTTCTCGATGCCTTTACTTTTCTCTCAAAATTTTTGTATTTAATATTATTGCTTTGAAATTCAGTTATTCCAAACACACCGCTTTGTGTCCTCGATTTTAATTCCTATTTCCTCAATTCTGCTATGATTCATGTTTTTTTCTACAGATTCCTCTATTTATATATTTGAGCCGCTTGGGATGAACATGGATGACTTCTTTTCTGTTGGGATTTGCACCAAACCCTGGCCAATATGTGCCAGCGTTTTTGAGGCAACAACAACACCAATGGCCCTGTCGCCCAGCGCACAATACTATTCGACACACGTCGCTTAGAGCAGTGCTGTTGACAGGTAAAGACACGGCATTGTGCCAAGTTTAGTCCGTTGGGTGATTGTTCTGCCAGTTATCTTCACTACACTTAATATAGCAGCTGCTTAACTCGTACAACAGCCAGCCTAGGCTAACGTATTATTTTCCTTGCACCAGCATGGAAGGTCTGCTCATAAGAGACAACGCGTAGATATCATTATCATCATCATCAGCCTGACTACACCCACTGCAGGGCAAAGGCCTCTCCCATGTCTCTCCAATTAACCCGCTCCTTTGTCAGTTGCCGCCACTGTATCCACGCAAACTTCTTAATCTCCTCCGCCCACCTAACTTTCTGCCGTCCCCTGCTACGCTTGCTTTCTCTTGGAATCGACTCCGTTACCCTTAAGGACCAGCGGTTATCTTGCCTTCGCATTACATGCCCTGCCCAAGCCCATTTCTTCCTCTTGATTTCAACTAAGATGTCATTAGATATAAGGATGGCATTTCTCAAGAGTTTCAATTAGGGTAATTGTTTTGCAGGTCGTAATTATAGGAAACTTTAAAGTTGCTTGAAAAGTGCGAATTTATTTATCCGTCTTCTTTTTTACCATGGGATTCTAGTTTGTAGTGATCTATTTGAACAACACTTAAAGGAAAAGTAGATGTCCACCTCTTCTCGAGGCTCCTCTTCTATATCCTTGGGTCGGGGACTGAAAAAAAGATAACATTTTTACTCTAAGGCAGCATTACCCTTGTATAAAATGTATGCGTGTCCTATCAGAAAAAAAGGTAGGCATTTAAACTAAGATTAAAAATAACAAGGCAATATTATGTGCGCAGTCATGCGGCGCCGATAAAGACTGCTTTGAAATTTTAGGTTGCGTCGTTTAAATACTTTTTGCATAGACCAAATAATATCTATTTTACTTCTAGCAGCCGCGGCTTAGCGTCTAAAGAGCTCGACTGCCTTCCTCTATATCGTGAGTTTGAGCCATGCAGCAGTGGCTGCAATTAGAAGCCTTGCGAGGTTCGGAAGAATGTTGTGAGACTTTTGTGAGACCCGGTAAATATTTCTTGTTTGGGAGATGCAGCGCAAATTTTGAAGTAGGTCGTTAGACATTATGTCACCTGCGTTATTTCCATTCGCACCGGAGAATCTCTATTCTATCCAAAAATCTGGAATGTTATAAGTTAACCTAATTCATACTACGCTAGTCAATGCAGGTGTAAACAACTTTTTAAAATAATTAGCTCTTTGGCGAAGCTGAAAGCGTCATTTCTCGCAAAGAAAAATGTCTTTACAACGAAGGAGTTCATTCTTGAAGAAACTGTGTGTCTTTCTGCTCTTTTATATCAAATCGGAACAACTAACAAGACGAACTATATCGGCGAGCAGGAAACTGTGACCGCAAGCGAAAGTTTCAAGTTTCAAGTTTATTTAAAACGCACATAGTAATACAAATACAATAAAATCAGTACAGAAGGAGGTCAGCTTTTTTATTTTACCTGCATTTCAACGTTGCAAAAAGCATTTAACGTCATTTTTCATGGCGTCTTACGTTCCGAATTGCACATAACGGCAAAAAAGTCGGCAGTGGTTTAGCTCTGGTTAAACCTGGAAGATTGCGAAAGCAACGAAGAGAGAGAGGCGATGGAGAGCGCGCGGCAGCGGCGGTGCCCCCGGCACGCCAGCTATGCGCCGCTACTGCGCATGCGCAACTGGCGAGCGCGGCGGCGGCACTTCTGAGTCACCCGCGCAGCGACGACGGCGGCGCGCCAGCTGTGTGCCATGTGACGTCACTGCTCCGGGCGCATGCACAGTATGGCCTTCCCTTAGCTCCGCGAAATGGCTCGGCGAATCGCGCAGTGTTGCTTTCGCAACAATATCCGCTAAAGAAATACAAATAAAGATTTTCGTAGGGACCCTAGCACTCGACTGCTGCTGAGCGCCAAATTTTGGACATTTTGAACTATCAACAACGGATACAGTCAGGAGCAGTACCATGTCTGGGAGAAACGCGGTTTCCCTTTCAACTGCGTGTGCACAAAAGCGGACATTAGGTGGCGGCACAATGCGCACCAATCACACTCCCGTAATGTTCTGTACTTCTCCCAATAAGTCCGAGAAAATCGTTTCTGAGCACAAGTAACGCAACTATTGTCACCTTCCCTGCCATCTTTATGTGGGTTTAAAGCGTATTTTCAGAAGCAGTTCTCGTAATTACATCAGTACTTTTCATGAAATGACTTCTACACGGCCTGATCATGTTGCGCGGTTCATTTCGGGGAGAATGTTTCACTTTTAATTTGCCCAATGGCCGCCTACAGCGAGTAGCTTCTTCCGGTAAGGCGCAGCCTTTTTGGAATAAGGCAACTGAGATGTCTCTGCAACGTTACGTCTTCATTCTTCGAACGCTCAGCATGAGTGTTTTTCCGTTCCACTCTGTACGACTTGAAGAGTTGTAGCTATGGTGCTAAGTGATCCCCTGAAAATTAATTTAATAATCTGTATGCGAAGGTACTGACTGGCCCGCCTGTAGCTGTGAGAATAAAGTTCGACACGAAATTTCAGGAGTATCTTTTATTTCTTTAAAAATTACGCGACCTTTGTTCCATTATTTGAGATTTTTCTTTTCTGGAAGCGCAGCGCATCGGTACACTCGCCGCACCTTTCACCAGCCCAGCAGGATGCAGCAGCCACGGTCTGCTTCCTAAATTGCACTACCCCTTAGTAAACCTATTCGACCTAAACGTATTTGAGTTTACAAATAGTATTGTGTGCAACAGAATAAATTATTTCAACCTGTATGATTCAGTTGCTCTTTATATCCCTCCTGGCTAGGAGCGTCAATATGTAGGACTCTTCTCCCCATTTCGCTGGTAATTCTAATTATGTCCTGTTTCTTTCCTTGTAGGTGTGTTTTTTTTTCATTAGTAAGCAGTCCCGGTAAGTACGCTGTGAGTAAGATTTGAGTACAGGACCCTAGGGCTGTTTTTCAAACGTTAGAAATGGACGTTTCACGACACTGAATGATTTTAGTACAACGTTGTTGTTGCCGCCAGCGTCTGTGTTTATTAAGAGTACTCGTGCGCTATGATTGTTTCAAGAATTTCGAATCTGCATGCTGCTACTTCATTTTAGCTATATACGACACTAGATATAACCTTTATAGAAAAATTTGATACACTGCACATTTTGCGACATAGAGAATACTAAATGTACCTTGCTTATCTTTGCACATTTAAAATCCTCCCACCTTTATTGTGTGCTGGGCCTCGATAAGCCACGAAACCGCGTGAAGGCAAAAATTGTGGCATCCCCGTAAGAAACTGTATTATATGCGCCATGGAAATTTGATTTTTCGTCTATCCCAATTTATTGGTGGCTTTACAAAGGAACTTAAACCTGAATAGCACTTGAAGCATCGTTGAAATTGTAGCGGGCGTGTGTTTTTGAAAGCAATGGAATCAAGTCGCCTCTGGCTTCGCAGGTCTCCAAGAGGATGCAATGTTACCGAGCATTAATTCGGGTCCCTATCTAGCGCTGCGAAGGCTACTGCATACAATGGCTTCCCGTTCCTTACCGCCGGCATATGTTAAGCCGTTCTCAGAAGGAGCCGCAGGACAAGTGCAGGATGAGAGCCAAACCTGAAGATTGTTCGACTTCTCCTCGAACGACGGGACCATCATTAACATATGGGGAAATAATCGGTACATATGATGCATGTAAGGTATCACAGTTCGTTTATAAATATTGCAGAGACAAGGCCCATGTTTTAGCCACTGAATAGCGGATTAGTGTCCAGAGGTTTTATCTCACCGTGTGAAAAGTCCGGAGCTTTGCCTGATTCGACGGCGCTACGAAACACTCTGTACGGGGGTGTTAAATGGGGAGGCGGGGGGACGAGGTGTTGAGGCCTTCACATGCGATTTTATCATTAGCGCAATCTTTTTCTCCAATGGAAGGAAAGGTGCCAGTCTTTATGAAGGACCCATCATTCAAGCGTAGTTTTGTTTTTGTGGTTTTTGTCTTGAGTATTCCTTTACAGCAGGTTAGAGGAGGAGCGGCTGGCCTTATATACATTCATATGACCTTACGCACGCACGCACGCACGCACGCACGCACGCACGCACGCACGCACGCACGCACGCACGCACGCACACACACACACACACACACACACACACACACACACACGCGCGCGCGCGCGCGCGCGCACACATTCAAATGGAGGCCATTTATATGGCTTTATATACAGAACATGCATTTCTTAATAGTGCCGGTGGTAATCACGACAACGGACATGTTGAAGTTAACAGCTGTTTCCCAGCAATTACCGAGGCTATCCTCTTTCCCTCTATACAGCAAACAAGTTTCCTGTGCCTTACACGGGAGTTGCTTTCATACTTACTCGTCTTCGGTATGCAGTATCCCTTCAGGCATCTTCCAAATAATCCGTTTGCGTTACGTTTCACCTGTATCTGAAGGCGAGAGCAGACGTACGTATATTCTCTATTCCAATCTCTAAAGAAATTGCCGTAATAGTTATCATGCAGCTTCTACCTAATTTATCCATGAGATGTAGAGTAGTTGACAATAGAACTCTTGACATTAGTTGTAGAAAGAAAATCTCATAAGAGTAATAGATCGGAGCGCTAGACCTGGACAGCAAACAAGGACGAGACGAGAATGAGTGCTCGGACGAAGAAAATGTAATCTAGTACTCATTTGCGGTGAAATACTAGTGAACACGGCCTGTCTGCCGCATAAATTCTGGAATTATTCCGCTCCTGTGTAAACACCGTGTCCAGGTGATAGCCTCCGGTATTTCCTAGTGTTATGCATCATGTTCTCCTTGGCTGATGCTGGACGAGAGTACTGCCCTGTGAGCGCACCTATGAAGCTTAAAACGCCCGCCCGCCAAGAACACCTAATCTAGCACTGGTATGTATATAGATATGTGGCTGAAGCTAGCTATGCTTTCTTGGAAGAACCAGTCGATGCTGCGTTTCCAGTTTTCACCTCGCTCGACAGCATTCGAGTTAATCGTTCTTATTTGCGCACATAGGAATGAGAGTTTAAAAAAGTATTTGATCTAAATACTTGCGGCCAAAGGATGCGTATGGCATCTCGTGACGCAAAGAATATGTACATGCAGGCTTCATTATCTAGGCACACAGTGAAGTTACTTTTGTATTCGAGCGATTTTGAGAAGTAGCAAATTAGTATCTGCTGAGCACAGACTCCATACCTCTAAAAGCTTTTGAGGCGAGTAAGAGAAAATTTGAGAAACAGTGCGCACCAGACATAACATCACAATATATCGGTTTTCCGAACAGTTCGAAAAATTTAGAAATTTTTTCCGCGTACTTTTCCACACACGCCGCTGGGTTACAGCACTGATTGATCCCTGGTGCCGTGCGTAGTGGTCTAACTTCATGATGCCTGGTGTGGCATACGTAAATGATGTTCATCTAGGAGATTGCCATCCGCTGCGTGTGGCTGCATTTTGCTGAGCCTGATAGCGGACTTTTTCAATACAATTTCTGAACTTTATTATCATTTTCCCCTGTTTCGAAAGTGTTCAACTATTTACATATATACAGGTTTGCGTTTTTCTTCACTTCTTAATGGTGTAAGCAAAAATCAATTGTCTGCTTTTCGTACGCCGTATACTTCAACGTCAGTGGAAGATTTCGTTATGCTGCTATAATATACATGATTGTATATATGGTTATTAATTAGCGTTTTGTACAAATATGCAACCTTCATGACCGTCGTCGTGGTCAGAGGTGAAGCAGACAGGACTTCGTCCTTCGAATTCGCCCGGATTCCTCGCCATGCGACGTGATGCGCATTAAGGTCTCCACTGACAATCCAAGCGCCAGGTGTTACAGGCAGCAAGTCCATCAGTCGGTCGGCGTCAAACCTTGTTGGGGATAACTACGTGCCCACAAGCGTAAACGTCAGGGTGGGTCTTTTCACCGTTAAACAAACGTACTGGTTGTCGTTGGGGGGGGGGGGGGGGGGGGGGCTACTGTGCACATAAGTTGCGTTGGAATGAATACGATCACCTTGCTGTATCCCCGGTGCGTGTAGGATGAAAGTGCTCCGTAGCCAGAAATTCTGAAGGCCTTTTGTAGATTCGGCTCAGAAATCGCAAGGGCTAGAAATCTGTATTTATAGACGTATTCTCGAATGTCCAAAAAGCGGCAATTGAATCCACGGACATTCCACTTGAAAATGTATGCTTCCCTGATTAGGGTTTGAAACGGTAATTCTAGCAGAGACATTGCGCCTGCTTACTGTAAAGCTTGCAAATCATTTCGCGCTGCATCACACGCATGGCTTTCATAAGGGACCTCAAGATGGCGATCACCTCCACCTCCTCACCTGGGGATGGATTTGGCTCGCTCCGCTGTAGGCGCAGGACAGTGGGAGCGTGGCGCCTGCTCAGACACAGAGGTCGAGTGTTGCTGTGGAAGGGGTGGCCATGTCACCTGTGAAGTTAAGATTGTTGCTTATTGGGCTATTTGGTTAAACATGACTTCAGTGGCAGTACAGGTAGAAAGAATGGACGGGATAGGACACAAGAGTCCTACTTGGCAGCGCTGACTGCCAAGTGTTGATTTCACCAAACATGCCGCGGATGTATATACACCAACAAGAGTAAAATCCGAGAAAAGAGGAAAGAGCAAAGAAGGAACAACAATCGTCATAATGTCACAGCATAGCACGAGGAACCTAATTCCAACCATCTAAACACCCGACTTCATTCTTCGTCAAAACGACCGATGCCATGCTCACGCGCTTATTCATCCGGGAGGGGGGGGGGGGGGGGGGGCGTACAGCGCCAACAAGACGAAGGAAGAAGCAAGAAGACTACACAGACGAGCGCTGACTCTAATCGCTGTGTCTGCCCTTCGCTCGATCTTACAGAACTCGTATTTTCATTGTATCGAAGAGAGTGTATTGTTGCATGTCCGTAGGCTGGAAACCGCAAGATTCCCTGATTCCGTTATTTCGACAACGTGTGAAAAGTTGGTACGGTGTGTGAGGACGGATTTCGTCGTGGATTGCGCATGTCCTGTAGTTTATGAATTTCCACTCTCATGCCAAAACGTCTACATCGGTCAAACCTGTCGCTGCATTAACGGTCGCCGGCGGGAAAGCCTTAATTCACTATCAGACTCCAGATATTCATATCTTAAAGACGACTGGCGTGATTGGTGGAAAGAATACGAAAAAAGAAACAGAAAAAGTACCTCTTTGGTCACAAAAACTAATATTTTGTTTCGCATCGGGATAAAATGACGAGGGAAATAAAGGAAGCTTATTTCATCAGAAAGAATCAGCCACAGTGTGTCAGCCAGCCTTCATTGGCGTTAGTGGATAAAGAGGTATCGTTTCTAGATAATTCATGATTTTTTTTCACTTGGGCTTTCAAGGGGGGGGGGGGGGGAGAGGGGCAAGAATTAAGCCTTTGATCGGACTTCGGCTCTTGGCGAATGAGTTACGATTGGTGTTGATCTTGATTTTGCTAGACCAATGTTCTTTGCTCAGTATTTCCATGTTGATTATGGTGTATATATATTTGCTCCTTTCAATAAAAAATTCAGTTTCGTGTCAGCAGTCGTCTGTGTAGTCTTCTTGCTTCGTCCTTCGTCTTGCTCGCGCTGTACCCCCCATGATGAATTATTACAATCTCGCCTAGCTATCCATCCTTCTTCACACACTTATCCCCCACACGCGCAATCTTCACTGCATCGATTATTTCACCAAATCCCTGGTCCTTATGGTTACTATCAAACCTGCATTGATTAAATGATGACATGCATGCCTTTTTTGGACGCTGACGTCCACAGTTTTTACCGCGGTTTCGACAGCGCAGGGAGAGCTGACCCTGGTTTCCTTCGCTTACGTTATGTATGTTCTCAATCTTGTGTTAGCACATTCGCCTGTCTGTCGATATATTCGCGGCCACACGAGAAAAGCATGCGATATGGAACAGCCTCTAGACAACTGACGAAACGGTTTTGATTACGAATACCGGAAGGGCTCTCCTTGGTTGCGAAACTGCGGTAAAAGCTGTGGACGTCAGAGGCGAAAAAAGGCATGCGTGCCAGCATTTAATCAGCCAAGGTTTCATAGTAACCATAAAAACCAGGAAGTTAGGGAAGTAATCGAGGCGATGAAGATTGCGCGTGCGGGGGAATAGGGTGTGAGCACTCCTTCGGTCGTTTCGACGCAGAAGGATATCCGATTTTTGGAAGGTTGGAATTAGGTTCCTGGTGCTCTGCGGTGGCATGATGAAGAGTGTTGTTTCCCTCTTGGCTCTTTACCCTTTTCTAGGATTTCATTCTTGCTGGTGTAATAAACAGAAGTCAGCGCTCTTTATTCTTGCGTCCTATCCTGTCCCTTCTTTCTACCTGCGCTGGCACTGAAGGTGCCTCTGAAACACGCGTTCCGGCTTCATCATTTACTGGGGTTACGTTACTAGGGAGAAAACAAGTAGCAGGAGAAATATGGATTCCCTGCCAGTGTCAGCCGCTTCTCTACTAGTTCGTTCACGACGAAAACGATGCCGACGCACCATAGCTCCGCCCTCTCAGTGTGTTGAATGGTCTTGCACCATTTGCTTTAACACCGCTATGTCTTTCTGCAAGCGGGGAGAGACTTTTGAAGAAGCGACATGAGGGCTACGGTAGTTGGTGCACTTCAAGACAGTAGCGCGGCAAATGTCAGCGCTGTGTGGCGCAGAGCAGCGTGAGTACATTGTGGTATTATTACAAACACCACTCACGTGCCCAATTTACATGACCTTCCGGCACTGTAGCGGTTTCGAGATTAATAGGCGGTCTGCATTTCGAAAGGTGTCAATCTTCACATGCGATGGAACGCAGACGCTCTATACGGTGATCTTGACGCAGCTTGACTTGCCCAGGCGCTGAAATTTGGGTATTTCAATGCTGTTCGTCACTGGGTTAATTAGTATCGGCAGGTAGGAGTCAAAGATGGTCGCGTCGACATCGTAAATGGCGCCAGCGGTTGTGCCATTGTTTTCAAAAACAAGAGAGCAGACGGGGATGTCGCCGATCTTCTTGATGATGGCCAGACCCTCCTAGGCGCCTCGCTCCGTTACGTTGATGGCAAGGAGGTTCCTTCGGCTGTTGATCTGTACGTCCTTGTTCACTCCCCGTACGCTAGCCTCGAGGAACATTGAAATAATTTGCCTGTTCAGGAGGCTGAGATTGTCGGTGGACGTTTCAGGCGCACTCCACACAGTCGTCGTCTTCACGCGCGGGCCACTGCAGCAGCGCCACCACCACAAGCAATCATTTGTTATTGATTGCTTTGGTTTATACGAGTTTAACTTTCCAAAGGAACTTAAGCAATGAGGGACGCCGTAGTGAAGGGCTCTGAAAAATTCGACCACCTGGGGTTCTTTAACGTGCACTGACATCGCACAGTACACGGGTCTCTAGAATTTCACCTTCATCGAAATTGGAACGCCGCGGCCTGGATAGAACCAGCGCGAGACACAAGTTGCACGTGACACAAAAGTTGCTCTTTCCGAGCTCCAGTAAAGCTTACGAGCAGTGCCATGGTGGCCAGGTGAGAATTACTTTTAAACGGGGTGAATTATTTTCATCACCACTTTGCACGGGGGCACCCGGTGGACGCTTGTCATGAGCCATAGTGGCCAGGTTGGGATGAAGTTGCTCGGTCGGGGACCTCCCTCGAGCAATCACTAACTTAATTTCCATCTGGCATGGTACGGCGCTGAATTAAGAGTGCATCCTAAGCTATGCTATGAAAAAACTGATGCTCGTATTTTGCTCGACGAGGTTGTAATGTCGTCCAGAAAATTGCTCTTTTTGCTCTGCACTGGCTCAGTAATCCTCGCGATTCAGTACAGATGAACTAATAGCGAACACCGTAATGTTCCTATTAATTATATAAATAAATACTGCATAAATTCTATCAACTATTTTCAATAAATGCCTTGAATAAAACATTTTCATCAAATGTTTGAGCTTGCGGCATATCCTGACATTTAATATCTCGTGATACCAGCGAAGCCACTTTTTTGTCTTATCCTAAGCAGACTGTTTTTCAGTAAAATTTATTTTCCCGACAAAACAAATAACTCCGCACTCTGCCTAATCAATGAAAACCAAGAATAAAAATTTGATTGTAAAGCAAAAATGCCATTTGACCTTCCTCACTCTCCTCATCGTAACACACCAATTAACAGCAAATATCTTTCTATGTTCTTTGCCCTGTCTCACATTAACTGATGGGAGAGAACTGAAACTATCAGTGGTAGAGAGACAGTAATTCAATGAGTGATTAATACAGAGTAACTGCCAGCAGCCCACTATAAGGCTATTCCCACCTCTTCATTAGCACAACCACTGTACCTGTTGCAGCTATATTCTCACGGAGGTCAATGCAGCATTCCAGGCCAGCACAGCCTCTTAAACTCGAACGCAGGCTGGGAAGAATGGGAGAGGTGAATGGAGGTTAGCACTGACTGAAAGATGGCCGACATGAATTAGCAGCAGATTTGGTTAATTCTTCGTTACGACTTTTAAAACACTGTCAGGGGACACCTGCAAACCCTGTAAACATGGCAAGAAGAAGGAAAAGCATTATTTCAAGCCAGGAGTTACAATGAAGACAATATACATTACCCAGCATTCCGTCTTGTCTGGGTAGTTCGCCCGTACCACAAGAGTAGCTGTTTTACAGTAAAACCAGCAGGGATTAAATTTGGACTGAAATACCAAAAAGAAACATTGGTAATTATATAGAACGTTTAATGTACATTTAAAATTTGACTTGTAATTAGGATCGAAAGGCTGAAAAGGTCAGTCCTTGCGGCAAGCAGCTATATTTTTCACCGACAGCTACTTACGTTCTAGGATTTAACAGCTTCATACACAATCGGGACGTGATTTCGTTATGTTTACTCACTATTAAGATCACTAGCTCCTGAGGTCAACTGAACAAAAATATAAAATTACAAGGATCCGACAGATGTGAACCGGCTTTTTCATAAATCATTAGATACAAGTGCGGAACCAATGCTTTAACAAGAGAAGAATACCCGCGAACACGTCATAACATGACACGAATTAATTGGAAAATTATCACCTAAACATTAAAACTACCCGCTACATATTTCCTTTTTGTGAATATGTAAGATCTATACAAGCTGCCTTTCGTTCACGGGACAATTCTGAAAGTCGAAGAACTTAAAATCGCGAAAGCATTCTTATAAATCAGTCCTTACCCTGCCCATTTAAATGGCGCAATTTGGACAATGGCACGAAACGGCGCTTTCCTCGTGATCTGGGCCGCTTCTGGACAAGCAGTGCTGTTCTCTACGTTCTACGAGAACTGTACTTGAGTTCTTATTGCGCTTTTGAATGAGATAACATTTTGGTTTGTCGTCTCGATAGTCAATTTTCGGCGCCTCTATCACAAAATACCCTGATTTGTCGAACAACGCGACGCGACCTTTCGCCGTTATCACACCTGGGAGACCGTACAATGTGACAACCTGCACATCCGATTGCAAGCAAACTGGATATCATGGCTCGTGCACCTCCTGTCCACCGGGTTGTGAGCTACATGCCCCACCACGATATGTGGAAGTGATGTTAATTCAAACAGACTCAATGCAGTTGGCACCTTCCAACCATGGTGATGCGCATGAGCCTTGCGAGAACTCGGGAAGTGCAGCCTTAGCCTCACAAGTTACACCAGTGGCTGTGTTTGAAGGTGCCAACTGCCGACGCAGTGGCATATTGCGTGACAGCTGCACCACTTGGCCAAGAGTGGTATGAGGATTTACCGATATCTGGGAATGCGATTTAAAGGGTCGTTTGGAAGTTGACCTACCCAAAAAAATTCCTAAGGATACACAGAATTTTGCAAGTCGGCGGATACCAGAAAATTGAAAAATGACTGATGCTTTGAGTTGCGTTTATATGACGCCAGACTTATTATTGTGCATTAACTTTAAAGCGTCGATCATGCACCGTGTCACAAGGAAATTAGGCTCCACGAGAGCACAATGATCTCAAAAAAATGATAGACGATTACGGTAGTGGGTAAGGAGAAATTTGAGCGCAACTGTACACTCTCCGCCTGCCACCGCTGGTAGGTGACGTGTTACGCTGCTAGCCACCATCCTGGACCTTTTCGTGGCAGCTGCCTTCCAGTTGGCGTTTCGCTCTGTTACGTAAACAGCCGGTTACGGCGGCAACGTCGGCGACGACTTTGAAGACTACGACGCGGAACGAAGGAAAGACCACCTAAGGGCTGGGCTCCAAAATTTCACGTGAATCGCTGCTAAGATGGCCTGCAGTGAAGTCGGCAGTCAGAACAGCGTCTTTCATCCTGGAGTGGTAAAGTGTGTGGCAAAGCAACGAGGTAGTTTCGGGAGCGCAGATAAGACATAGAGCGAGTGTATGCCAACATTATGGTATTAAAGAGAATTCTTTGTGGTTACAGATAATGCAAACCGAAGACTGTTCCTTAGAAACCTACAAGGTTGTAAATTCTAAGATAACTGTGATGTTAGGTTGAAGCCTATTACAGATATTGTGAAAGTATTGCGCTATCAAGTTATTTCAAACCACATGACCGTTCATTGATGCGAAAAAACAGGACCGAACGAATATGACGTTAAACATTCAATCCATCGGGATTTGTTTAAATGGGATGTTTCAGAGAAAACCAGCATTGATTTTTAAAATTGACTTTTTCAGGTGTAACAAGGACATAAGTAGCATAGCGGTACCACTGCTTGCGGAGATAATAAAATGATGAATCATGATGGAAAACTAATTTCTCATATTTCATGTTTTAGCTGTTATTGCTAGTCGCCGGCCTTTAATCAAGTATATGCATTCGGCCCTTAATACGGCTATAGAAGTTATTACACCTTCCAAAAACAAAAATAGCCTCGTCACTGCTGCTGACAATATCTTCACTTCGCGTGCCTTTGAAAAGCCTTGCGTCCTTAGGGCGTGCAAAAAAATGCCTAATGATATACGGTTTTAAAATACATCGCAAAATTAGCTTCTCTCCCCCTCGCGTTCCTGCGCTCACCGCTGCTCGATGCTGCGGCTCACAGGGGGGAGAGGACGACCGTAATATAAAGTGGGCTGGTAGGCATCGCCTTCCTGACGCTTGTAGCAAAGAGCACGAAATCTCCAAAATATTAGCGCCACAGGTAAGACGGTTAGTGCGTTTCTCAATTTCAAAAACTTATTTGCTCTTGCTGACGACCAGATGCAAATACCTATCCGCTACGAGGTTTGTTGGGCTCGACGCGCCGTCTGCAGCGACGACAGTGGCGCCAGCGGGACTGGGCTACGTGAATAACGGCCGGTTTCAGCACGCTGAGTGTGTGTGTGTATTTGTGTACGCGTTTGCTTCCGGTGTCCCGTTCTGGGAATTGTTTTGGTCGCGCACACGTGCGCCCGCCGGTGGCTCCTTACCCTCTCCTTCGAGGTCGAGAAACGGCCGTCGCCCCCTCCTTCTCGGCCAAGAGACACTGCTGGCTAGCCTTTGCGGCAGCCTTTGTCGGCGGCTGCGGCGGTGGGAAAGCGCGGCGGCGCAACCAGGGGACGGAGGCCCCTAAATCGTCTGTCGGCGGAAACGCGTCTGTTTGGATTCTCAAGTTCGCTCAAAACCGACAGCGGACCGACAACGAAAGGGAGTCCATCACGGTGCGAACGGCTCCGACTTGACAGCGAGAATGTGTATATCACCTTAGTTGCCGCCAAAGGACTCCTAATTCCACGGAACGATGGGTGAACAAAATACACAAATCGACCATCTGTGCGTGGGAGGACCGGCGAGAGTGTGAATGTCCCGCCTTTTTGTCACGGTGGCGAGAGGGTGATGTTCCGCCCTTTTGTGGGCGGGTTTCGTCAAGAAATGTGATTGGCGATGTTCGAACAACCAAGTTTCCCCAGATAGGTACCTAGGGAATTGAAAATGTATAAAACGTGGCTTCAGTGTGCTTCTAGAGGAGAGACTCCTGATAACCTGCTTTGTAAATAAAATCGTCTATCTTATCTGGCAGTAACCGGCTGCATCTTATTCCGCACGTTGCTGGAGAGAAGAACTTCGGAGACCATCCCGAGGTACGAACCACAGTGCACTAAAACATATCTGGCGCAGTCGACAGGATCTCCAGCGATGGGCGAATGAGAGCAGCAGCGGTGGACGGCGGACGAGACCGGTGGCGTGGACGGCGGACCCGAGAACGTCACTGAGGAGCCAGCGGCCTGCCAAAGCGAGTCCCTCCTGACCTGTGGAAGAAGAGAGCACCGCGGAGCGACTCTTCAGAAGTCAGGCGAGTGCCTCTTGGTTTCCTGTCGGGCGCAGTTGATGACAATGCCATATAACTTGCGAGACAGGGAGGTTAACACCACAGATGCGGAGTCGGACGGGGTTGAAAGCTTGCAGGAGTTGGCGGTGACCAGTGACGCGGGGGGGAATCTGAGTAGCGCCATGGCGGAAACAGCGTCGGAGCAGCAGATGAAAATGCTGGAGCTTCGATTTAAAATTGCTGAAGCAGAAAAAGAAAAGCAACGATTAATTCTGGAGAGCCAGAAGTTGCGAGCCCAAGAGCGGGCTGAGTCCCACGAAGAAGGTAACAGCGGAGCGCTAGCTGTGGATAGGTCAGAGGAGGACAGGCGCCTAAAATATGCATCCTTATTGAAAGGAGTACTAGCACCGATGCCGAGTCGGGAATTCCTAGTGCCCGGGTGGTTTGAGGATGTGGAGGCGACTCTTGATTCATATGACGTCCCGTCTGAGTGGCGGGCCGGGCTTGTCTTGCCACAGTTGAGTGAAAGAGCACGCGGATTGCTTTCTACGTTGACAGCCGAAGAAAGAAAGGACTATAAAAAAATGAAGCAAAGTATTCTAGATGGATTGAGGTTGTCAGCAGCAGAATATAGAAGGATGTTTGAGGGGTCGGCAAAAGCAGCAGATGAGACATGGGGCCAATTCGCAATCCGGCTGGGAAACTATTTTGAATACTATACAAAAACCTCGAAGGCTACCACTTTTGCAGAATTAAAGCAGTTAATGGTCACAGACAGGTTGAAGGACTGCTTAGCAGCTGAGGCACGGGCTCATATTGTTGTCAATGAGAATCAGAGGTTCCTTTCTCCGGGCGAAGTGGCCAAGCTGGCGGAGAGTTTCGATGAAAGCGTGAGATGCAAACCAGGGTCAGCAGCTCATTTGGGAGGCTATCGAAAGAGGCCGAGTGGGGACCAGAAGGAGCGGGCAGGTGCAACACCTCATCAATGGGAGAATTCTACTTTAAGAGGAATGAAAGGACGGTGCTTTGAATGCAAGTCACCAAATCACTTCGCTAGAGATTGCCCTCTCAAAAGGACAGGGGATAAGGCAGGCAGACGAGGCCAAGAAAAACCAGGAGACCGCGCCGTGGTGGCTAAAGTGAATGCTCATTTGAAAGAAATAGCTCCCGCGAATGAGGTTGGCATGCAGGAAACAGAGAGGGTAGGTAGGAATTGCCTCGAAACAGTAACATTGAAAAGTTCGGAACAAAGCATTAATGCTGTGATTGATTCCGGGACTGAAATGACTGTTATCAGGCGAGCTCTAGTGCCGAAGTATGAGGCAGCTGGTTCCACAATAAAACTGAGGGGAGCTTTCGGCGACGAAGTAAGAGCTGAGCTTGCATATGTGCCTCTCAGAGCAACAGAAGGTGCACCGTTTGTCTCGTTCGACAAGGCACAACCAGCTTTGCTATGTGCGCTGACAGACAAACTGTTGGCCGGAATAGACGCGCTCATAACTCCCGCAGACTACAGACAACACCTTGAAGAAAGGGCAGTTGTAAACGAAGTTGTTTCAGAGGCAGAGACCGAAGGCGGTGAAAAGGAGACGACAGAGCATAAAAATCAGCAGACGGGTGCGTCCTTGGCAGTTACGGGAACGGACGAAGAAGCCGAGAAAAAGAAGAGCGCGCGGCAAGTTTTCCGTGAGGCTCAGGAAAATGACTCGTCGCTGCAGGAGGCTTGGAAGCAGGCTAGAGCTGGCACACATGGAATGATAATCCAGGATGAGTTACTCTATCACCAGGAGCACGTAGTGGGACGGATGTGCACACAGTTGGTGCTGCCATCGCATAAACAACAGGAAGCACTAGTGAGGGCACACGATTCGCCTTGGGCAGGACATTTGGGAGAGCGAAAGACTTTGCAGCGCATAAAAATGTCATTTTATTGGCCGACCATGGGCCGGGAGGTCAAGGAGCATTGTCAGTCCTGCCACCAGTGCCAAATCAGGGCCCCTATGAAAACACAGGACCGCGTACCCATAACGGCATTGGCCAGGCCTAGTGCACCATTCCAGGTGATATACATGGATTGTATCGGTCCACTGGATCCACCATCAGCAAGGGGACATCACTACGCACTGTGTGTAGTTGATTTGCATACTAGATGGCCTGAGGTTGTTTGTTTGAGGTCCTTAACAGCTAAGGCTACCTGTGACGCGCTCACCCAAATATTTTCCAGAATGGGAGTGCCAGAGACCATATGTTCTGATCAGGGCACAAATTTTACATCAAATTTAACGCAAATTATGCTGCAGAAAATGGGAGCGACTCCCAGATTTTCCACTCCCGATCATCCACAAAGTAATGGACTGGTAGAGCGGTGGAACGGCACTTTTAAAAGGATGCTGTTTCACATTGTAAGTGAGCATGGACGCGAGTGGGATCGAATGGTGCCATTCCTGCTTTGGGCTTATAGAGAGGTGCCACATGCCATCACGGGTAAATCACCGTTCGAGCTTATGTATGGTAGGATGCCTGTCGGACCTCTGGCTATATTGCAAAAGACGTGGTCAGGAGACTGGGTTGTTCCCGACTCATTGGCAGTGCCAGCAGCAGACTATCTCGAGAAATTGAGAAATGATCTCGAGGAAGCCAGTAGGGAAGCGGCAAAAAGTAGCGAGCTCACGCAGCAAGCTTATGTGGGGAGGTACAACTTGAGGACCACCAACAAACAATTTTCTCCAGGTGACCAGGTTCTTTGGCTGGAGAAAGAAGGCGATGGGAAGTTAATGGCACACTGGAAAGGTCCAGTAACAGTTGTGGCAAAGGTGCGGCCATATAGTTATACGATTGAGCTAAGTGATGGCACGCGCCGATCAGTGCATGCAAATAAGCTAAGGCCATACAACGCGAGGGTCAACACTGTAGGCATAGTATTTGAAGGCGACACGGAGTTTGGAGAACTTCCCGCGTGGTCAGATACAACGACGGCACTTGAGCAGCTGGAACGGGTAACTCTCAGCCATTTAGATCTGCTGCAGCAAAGGCAGGTAAAGGAACTAATCGGGAAGCACTGTGAGGTGTTCAGTGATAAACCTGGCCGCTGCAACTGGGGAGTGCACAAAATCAAGCTAAAAGATGGGGCGCAGCTGAAGCGTGCGTACCCTTACAAGGTGCCCATGGCACTAAGAAAGGAAGTTGACCGACAGGTGGCAGAGCTAAAGTCGTGGGGTTTGATATATCCGATAGAAAGCTCCCATGCACATCCCGTGGTGTGCGTTGCTAAGAAAGATGGCAGTGTCAGGTTATGCTGTGACTATCCCAAGCTGAATGAAGCAACGGAGCCTGATGCGTTTCCTATGAACCTGCCAGGTGACCTTATTTACGAGGTAGCGCAGGCAAAGTACATAACCCTGCTCGATATGCTAAGAGGATATTGGCAGATTCCGTTGGACGAAAAAGCCCAGGAGTACACAGCATTTGTCACCTCGTCTGGACAGTACGCTTGGAAGGTTATGCCGTTTGGACTGAGAAATTCGGCAAGCACCTACCAAAGAATAATCAATCAGATCCTTGTACCACACCGTGAATATGCGTGCGCATATATAGATGACATGTGCGTCTTCTCGCAGACATGGGAAGAGCACCTCGAACACCTCGGAAGGGTACTGGCTTCGCTAGCGGCCGCAGGGCTCACAGTTAATGTCACTAAGTGCCATTTCGCGCAAAATGAAGTGCGGTTTCTGGGTCATATCGTGGGGTCAGGAAAACACGGCGCAGATCCAGAAAAGCTTAGAGCCATTCAAGAAATTCCTGTACCACAAACAAAAAGGCAGCTGCGTAGCTTTTTGGGGCTAGCAAATTATTACCGGGATTACGTTCCGGAGTATTCAAAGGTGGTGCTACCACTGACGAACCTGACCGGAAAGCGCGTGTCTCAGAAGATACCGTGGAAGGAGGATGCCGAGGGTGCTTTTATAAAGGTAAAGGAGTGTTTGACAAAGGCCGCAGCGTTGAGCGCACCCGATCTGAACAAAGAGTTCATTCTGGCCACCGATGCTTCAGATTATGCCGTCGGAGCATGTCTAGCACAGTTGGATGACGAAGGAAAAGAGCAACCCATTTCATTCCTGAGCAAGAAATTAAGCCCGGCCCAGTCACGATGGGCTACAATCGAGAAAGAAGCCTACGCCATCATTTGGGCGCTGGGAAAGCTTGACACGTGGCTGTTCGGTGCACGAATCAGGGTAATTACCGACCACAATCCCTTGAAATTTCTTACTCTGACCACGCCACTAAGCGCGAAGCTGACAAGGTGGGCGCTGGCTCTCCAGAAGTATAACATTGTAGTGGAGTACAAAAAGGGGTCTCTAAACGCAAATGCCGACGCTATGTCGCGTATGGTCGCCAATGACGAAAGCGAGTAAGATACCGTCGTCCGTTTTCGTGGCCTCGGTTTGCGAGAGGTATGGCATTGTTGGGTGCTGCGTTGGCGGGGGACCGAGGGGTACTTGTTGACAGATGAAGTGGGAGCAATGCGTCGAGCTCCTGTGATTGTTGTGTGCAGCAAGTTCGAAGACTGTGCCGCACAGTTTTGTGGGGAGGTGTTGGGCTCGACGCGCCGTCTGCAGCGACGACAGTGGCGCCAGCGGGACTGGGCTACGTGAATAACGGCCGGTTTCAGCACGCTGAGTGTGTGTGTGTATTTGTGTACGCGTTTGCTTCCGGTGTCCCGTTCTGGGAATTGTTTTGGTCGCGCACACGTGCGCCCGCCGGTGGCTCCTTACCCTCTCCTTCGAGGTCGAGAAACGGCCGTCGCCCCCTCCTTCTCGGCCGAGAGACACTGCTGGCTAGCCTTCGCGGCAGCCTTTGTCGGCGGCTGCGGCGGTGGGAAAGCGCGGCGGCGCAACCAGGGGACGGAGGCCCCTAAATCGTCTGTCGGCGGAAACGCGTCTGTTTGGATTCTCAAGTTCGCTCAAAACCGACAGCGGACCGACAACGAAAGGGAGTCCATCACGGTGCGAACGGCTCCGACTTGACAGCGAGAATGTGTATATCACCTTAGTTGCCGCCAAAGGACTCCTAATTCCACGGAACGATGGGTGAACAAAATACACAAATCGACCATCTGTGCGTGGGAGGACCGGCGAGAGTGTGAATGTCCCGCCTTTTTGTCACGGTGGCGAGAGGGTGATGTTCCGCCCTTTTGTGGGCGGGTTTCGTCAAGAAATGTGATTGGCGATGTTCGAACAACCAAGTTTCCCCAGATAGGTACCTAGGGAATTGAAAATGTATAAAACGTGGTTTCAGTGTGCTTCTAGAGGAGAGACTCCTGATAACCTGCTTTGTAAATAAAATCGTCTATCTTGTCTGGCAGTAACCGGCTGCATCTTATTCCGCACGTTGCTGGAGAGAAGAACTTCGGAGACCATCCCGAGGTACGAACCACAGTGCACTAAAACATATCTAGGTTCTTAACTTTATAATCTTTAAAAGGTTAGCAATCAGTAGTTCATATTTTTATCAGCTAACTTAATTCACTGTTTTCTGGTGTGTGTCAACGCTGGTAACTTTATACTCATATAGGACTACTGTTAAAAATTAGTCGCAGGCTTCCGAGCAACACACATTTAGAATAGAAAACGAGACGTACGCAAGAATGTTAACATAGTGCCCTCGGAATTGAGCGCACTTTGCAGAGCACAATTTTGTTATCAAACCTTTACTAACATTCAAATTTATCACCCTTTTGTACATTGTCATGTGTCATAAAAGATCAGCTCTCAGTCTCCTGTGCCTGTAGTATGCTCCTAATATCCGCGACTTTGCTAATCTTTTGAGGCATGAAGGATTCAAACTGTCTGAGTGTCATTAGTCCATACTGTGGATCAGGTAGGTGTCACCCAGTCTTCGCGCACTTTTACGTGGCAAGGTCCCAGACACCCTTAGAGCGTGTGGGGGTAGCGGTCTCGGACTCAAAGGAGATGCCCTCGACTCAGCGTGGCAAACTCAGCGGAGACCAGCTACCAAGTGACAAGAGGTTTTTGGGCGTTCGGTGCCCAGCTTTCGCTGGTCGCAAGCCAGAGAATGGGTCGGAGCCAGAGGTTTACAAAACAAAACAAAGTTTATACAGCAAAGAGACGATACAGAGGATTTCACAATCACTAGTACAAACACATACAAAGTGATTAACAAAACAATGCAACACGTGCAAAGTGAAACTCAAGAGAGAATACAATACTCAAAGGAAATATTACACCTAAAGTGCACTAAAACAGGAGAGAGAGGTAAACAATCAAAACACAATTTGTTCACCGGGCACTGCGGCAGTCCGACGACCAGAGTTCCATGACGATGCCGTCCCGAAGACTGGCGACCGTTGCCTCGTTGGTCCGATGCTGGCCGAGTGGTGTTTTCCCGGGAGTCGAACGGGCGCGCTTCGATGAAGCTTAAACGGCGGTCCGGACTGACTGATAGCGGTCAACACCTTCTTTTAGACTCGCTTCCACGTCTGTTTGTTCTACGCGCTAGAGTAGGCGCGCACATACACGCAGCAATTGCAGTGCTGTCTCCCTTCCCTTTTCTCACTGGCCGCGCGTCCCCATTGGTCAGAGGTCGGGGGTCGCATCTCGAAGTTTCGAGCGTGTTCTTGAGTGGCGCCGTTGCCGACGGGCGAGGGGGACGTGTCTTAATGCACGCAAGGCTACGCCCTTTCCCCCCGTCAGCTGCAGAAGCAACTCGTATGTTCCAGAGAATTCGGCGTGGATGACTCATTCTCTCGGCGCACGCCGTGGCGGTGGAGAGAGAGGCACGCGCTCGGCGGAGCTTTCCCTCTCTCCCGTTGGGCTCGCGCCGGCGAGACGCCGTGCGCGCGGCGGTTTTTCTTTGTTTGTTTCTAAAATGCGCCGAATTTTGTGACACTGCCCCTTCCTTTAAGAATATTGTGTAACAATATTCACAAAACACAAAATTTGCGCGCACATGCATGCCCTCACAAAGTCTGTGGCGAATGCCAAAATACATACATCGATACCTTGATGCTTTTACATACATAACAAAATGTAGTGTTCACAATACTTTTCAAAACACGCCGGAATTCGGCAGTACAATATCTCAACATTACAAACAGGAAGCACACAAGTATGAGGCATGCTTTCGCCTATACTTCCAGGTTTGGCCTACAAAGTTGGTTCGGAACAGGAATGTTTCGCTCAAGCTTACAGTCGCGCTTTTAATTCTCTTACGCACGCGACTCTGACCTTTCTTTCTGTCGCGAGCTCTGCTTTTCTTTCGCCTCATGCTGAAGCTTCTCTTCAGAACGCGGTTTTGGCTCCGCTTCCTGCTCGTACTCCTTTCTGGTTCTGCGGCCAGTCTTCGAGCCCTTCTTCTTTTCCTGTGGCCAGCGCGTCTGTTGCGAGCAAATTTAACGCCAGTTCGCTTACGACGGCTGCGCTTCAGGTGTTTGCTCTCTTTTCCGTGTGCGCTCTTCTGTTTCCGTTTGCGCCTCCACACTGAGTCCTTGCTGTAGGCTGGGCTCGTTCTTCTGAGCTTCTCTCTGACTTTGATGCGATGTTCGGGTAGCTCGCTTGCCTTCGGCTCGGCTGTCTTCAGCTTGGTTCGGTTTCGTCCCATTCGGTTCCAGAATTTCCTCCGGGGTTTCGGCTGTTTGATTCCACCTGTATCGGCGGTACTCGATTCGCTGCTCTTTCGTTTTACTTTCTTCCAAATTTTCCTTTGGTCGAGTCCGGTTCACTGTCAGTTGCGTCATCCGCGGTGTTCTCTCGCGATGAAGCCACTGGTTCAGCTCTCTTTTGTTCTTCGAGGGCTGAGCTTTCTTCTTCCAAATCCTTTTTCTTCTTTTGGAGCCTTCCTTGTGAGGGGCATTCTGAGCCTGGCTCATTAGCCGTTGATGACCCATTCTCCTCACTTTCGCTCAGTGTTGCTTCCTTAGCTTTCTCTGATACTTTCCTGAGCTCGTTAGTTTCAGTGCAGTGGTGCTCCATTCCTTGTACTGCACTGTCTCCTTCCTCCGAGGCACAAATTTCCTCGCCTTCCTCTTCAGGAAAGCGCTCCTCGCTGCTCGAGGGTTCACTCGGAACGGCTTCCGGGTCTTCACTGAGTGCGCTTTCCTCAGGTATTTCTACGTCTGAGCTTTCACACTCAGTGCCATTTAACCACTCTTTCTCGTGGTCTTCCCTGCCGGGCTCAGAGGTGTAGCACTCGGACTCCTTCATAGAGATCTCGACTGCTTCTTCGTCCTCAGGCGGCTGCTCTAGGGTCCCCTCGGACTGCAGCGTCAGGTCGGCCTTTACTTCAGTGCGTACTACCTCAGCAGTAGCTACACTTTCAACTTGCTGAGGAAGCGACACTCCGGTCTGTCCTTCCCTCTCTGTGATTTCAGCTGCAGGAACAGGCTGTTCCACAACCTCACTCTCACTAGTGGAGCTAGCTACAACCTCTTCCGTGGTTGTCAACAAATTAGACTCGTAAGTCTTCCACCCGGCCTCTCCGGGGTTAGGCTCCACTGGATCCCTGACGTTCCTCGAACGCCGCATTTCAGCAAGCTTCCTCTGAATGATTGCCATTTCTATTTCAAAAAGCTCTTTCGGCCGCTTCTTCGCGCCTTTTCCGTTCTCTCTCTTCTTCTTCACGTTTTCTTTGCCTCTCTTTTTCGGCGGCTTCTCTAGCGCGCTGTCTTTCTTTCTCTCTCTTTTCTCGAGCCCTCTCTCTTTCCTGGTCCACCCATTCTCGAAGTTCGGCTCCTGTCATCCCCATCTGGAGACCGACCTCTATTAGCTCCTTTAGCTCCTTAAAGCTCATTATTGGAGACCGAACTCTACATTCAAGGCAATGAATACCTGTACACGGTGAACCTCCCTAACCGCTCCGGCGCGGCACCTCAGATTATTGCTCTGCTGCAAACATTCGTTTACGCCCTCTTCGTAAACTCCTTAGGACTCTTTCTCCGTTCTCTGTGCTTACAAACACTAAACGTCCTGTCGCGGACGCCAGAATATATTGTCACCCAGTCTTCGCGCACTTTTACGTGGGAAGGTCCCAGACACCCTTAGAGCGTGTGGGGGTAGCGGTCTCGGACTCAAAGGAGATGCCCTCGACTCAGCGTGGCAAACTCAGCGGAGACCAGCTACCAAGTGACAAGAGGTTTTTGGGCGTTCGGTGCCCAGCTTTCGCTGGTCGCAAGCCAGAGAATGGGTCGGAGCCAGAGGTTTACAAAACAAAACAAAGTTTATACAGCAAAGAGACGATACAGAGGATTTCACAATCACTAGTACAAACACATACAAAGTGATTAACAAAACAATGCAACACGTGCAAAGTGAAACTCAAGAGAGAATACAATACTCAAAGGAAATATTACACCTAAAGTGCACTAAAACAGGAGAGAGAGGTAAACAATCAAAACACAATTTGTTCACCGGGCACTGCGGCAGTCCGACGACCAGAGTTCCATGACGATGCCGTCCCGAAGACTGGCGACCGTTGCCTCGTTGGTCCGATGCTGGCCGAGTGGTGTTTTCCCGGGAGTCGAACGGGCGCGCTTCGATGAAGCTTAAACGGCGGTCCGGACTGACTGATAGCGGTCAACGCCTTCTTTTATAGACTCGCTTCCACGTCTGTTTGTTCTACGTGCCAGAGTAGGCGCGCACATACACGCAGCATTTGCAGTGCTGTCTCCCTTCCCTCTTCTCACTGGCCGCGCGTCGCCATTGGTCAGAGGTCGGGGGTCGCATCTCGAAGTTTCGAGCGTGTTCTTGAGTGGCGCCGTTGCCGACGGGCGAGGGGGACGTGTCTTAATGCACGCAAGGCTACGCCCTTTCCCCCCGTCAGCCGCAGAAGCAACTCGTATGTTCCAGAGAATTCGGCGTGGATGACTCATTCTATCGGCGCACGCCGTGGCGGTGGAGAGAGGCACGCGCTTCGCGGGGCTTTCCCTCTCTCCCGTTGGGCTCGCGCCGGCGAGACGCCGTGCGCGCGGAGATTTTTCTTTGTTTGTTTCTAAAATGCGCCGAATTTTGTGTCAGTAGGTTCGGCGCCATATTTCTAAAAGAGAGTTTTCGAGCTGGGCACAACATCGCAGAAGGAAGAAGAGTCCTGCACGACGTCCAGACACTAGGATGTATGTTCAAGAATAACACCATTTGCCCGCAACAGCAAAGTAATTAAGATTTTAAGTAAAGGCACGTTGTAATTAACTTTGCTGTTCCTAATGCATTGAGCTTATGTACTCTACCCCATTCTTTGTTTGTAAAATTCTTTGCCATGTTTTCTTCCCTAAAGAAGAGCGTCTGGGCTAAGCCTACATCTAGTGAAGACCTGAACGACGTATTTTTTATGCGTGTTTAGTTTAATGTGGAATCATTATCATCGCTGTGTTTCTAGCAGCTCTTCAGTTTGCCACCCACTCAGAAATATTCCGTTAAACGAAGAATATTTTTGAAAAAAATAAAATATTCAGAGTGCCGGAGAGGTGGTACGGTAAAGCACACGGACGACGGAGATTATTATCCAAAGTGGAAAGTCTAGGTTTGAGGACCTGCCTCGTAAGAGGAAGTTTGGCTGGTTTATGGGGGTTCAACGTCTTAAAGAGGCTCAGTCTATGAGGGACGCCATAGTTAAGAGCTGCGGGATAATTTCGACCACCTTGGTTTCTTTAATGTGCACTGACATAGCACAGTACACGGACTTCTAAAATTTTGCCTTCATCGAAATTCGAGGAAGTGCTTGCCGCGATATACGATTGAGTGTTTCACCGAACAATGTGTCGCAGCTATGTCGTATCCGGCAACCATGAATTGCATCACGGTGTTATTTATTTTGCAATGGAGATAGCTCTAACCGCACCGAGGGCGAAAACAGTTGTATTTTATGCGAAGCATATTACTAGAGCTACACTACAGCCCGTCGAGCGTGGCGGTGGAGCTACCATTGACCACGTGACCACGTGACGTTTAGCGTGACCACGTGACACCACGTGACAACATGACGTCACAGCAGAGGAGAGATGGGCTGCCGGCTCGCGCGGTCGGCCGCGGCGGTGGAGGCGCGGCGGCTAACCACGTGACGCTACAGCAGCGGTATAAAGCTGAGCTTGCCTCGCTCTCCGGGCACTTACGAGGCGGCCAGGTGTTGGGATGCCGCCTAGAAGCAGGGCTGATTTGAACGAGAAGCGAAAGCTTCAGCGTGCCACAGAGACCGATGAAGAGCGGGATGAACGTCTGGCTAAGCGGCGTGCTCAATATGCGGCTCGGCGACAACGTTCTACAACAACTGAAGAACAAAGCGAGGAACTTGTCAGCAATGCTTCCACTAGTGCTGCCACCGAGTCCGTCAGTAGTTCTACAAGTTCGGAACGCTGGAATGCTACGAAACGGAATAGGCGTGCCCGGGAAACTTCTGAAGAGCGACGGCAGCGACTTGATCACCGATGATCCCGTATATAGCTGCCACGGCAATCCTTGGTACACTTCTAGTGGTTGTATTAAAATGACCAAGTATTCAACCAAGGAAAGCCATGTATTACCAAGCATAGCCATCAATATGCTTCGCATCTGAGTAGGCTTAACCTTAGCTAAGCCTCAGCCATTTTTTTTATGGTATAGTATGAGAGCGACATGTCTGTGCACTGACCGGTGGTGCTCAACTGTGACACCTGCAAGGCAACAACTGGTACCTCAGTAAATGGCTCTTGCCTGAAGGAAGGCATACTGTTGGCCATGCTGGTACAAATCCATAATGAATATTACAGGGTAAAAAAAAGACGACCACACGTAAGAAAGGCCACACACGACAAGCGCTTCTCGTGAGTGACCTTTCTTACGTGTGCTCGTCTTAGTATCCATAGTGCCTCTTGCCTCCTGCCAAGAACACGGATAGGTGAGTTGCAGCTGCAGCCAACCTCCTGCCACGGCTTGCTTGTAGCAATCTGGAGAGAGAAAATCCTACTCTCTTTTAGGGCAGAGGAGGGAGAGATCGGAAGGCGCCTGCCTCGGTAACAGCCCTGTCACCTGTGAAAGTTCGTAAAAAGAACTGCCAGTTGCAACAACAAGCTGTCACTGTTGGCAGATGCCAAGGTAAAAAAAGCGAAATGCCCGTCTTCTCTTGAGGGGAGAGGAGATTGGGACAGACCGAATGTTGGCTGCCACTGGAGGCAGCCTGTCAGAAGCCAAGGTTTGCAGGTGTTTAAGTATGAAGGGACATATTTCCCTCTCCACTTATATGATATCTGTGCTTGTGCTTGGCAGCACAAAACGAGGTTATTGTGCTATCATTTGTTGACAGCTAGTGTTAAAGAAGTGTCTCGCAAGTTTTTTTACTCTCTTCTATGAAAGGCATATCCGGCAAGTGAGGCAGGCGGCCGCTTAGTTTCTGTTGCCAAGCTTCGCCTTTTTCTTGCATTGTTTCTTCAGCCACCGGCGCCGTGGTGGCTCAGTGGTTATGGCGCTTACCCGAAAGAGGTGTATTCATTCCCGGCCGTGGTGGTCGAATATTCAATGGACGAGATATTGTAGAGGCCCATATGTAATGTGCGATGTAAGTGCACGTTAAAGAACCCCAGGTGATCGAAATTTTCGGAGCCCTTCACTACCGCGTCCCTCGTAGCCTGTGTCGCTTTGTTGCGTTAAACCGCCACAAGCCATCTTCAGTCGACGATCTTGTACCTCAACATAAGAAAAAAAAACTGATCTTAAACTCATGCCTGTCGTTCCTGTTTATTTTTTTTCCTTTTTATCATTCTACGAGGAGAGTTGCCGGGGAGCGACGAGCGTAACGCGACACCATAGGAAAGTGCAACAGGGGAACCGCCGGAAGGTGGTTACGCTGGAAGCGGGACATGTGGCAACAGCGCCGGAATTGCCGCCGGCGGATGGTTGTCGTGGCAGGAGTGGAGGGAAGAGAGGTGGCGAGAGCGTAGGAGGGCGCAGCCGGTGTATGGTTAGTACGGGAATCAACCGGAGGGTAGTTACTTTGAAAGGAGCAGTATTGCTACCGTAAAAGGAGGAGCTTATTATCCTTCTATCCTTCTCATTTTGGAGCTTACAATGGCGTAACCGGAGGCTGGTGCCAAAGGGAACCGTCCGAAAGGCGGTTACTCATAAAGGAAAACGGTGTAGCGAGAGCGTAATATAGCGTAACCGGATGTTGGGTACCTTGAACAAATGAAAACATGGCGAGAGTATTAGAAAGCCTAGCCGTAGGGTGATTTCCGCGAAAGGAGGAAGGAATGGCGAGGGCTTACGGCGCAAGCAGTGAGCGCTTGCCATGAGAAACACCCAGAGAGTATTTTCTTGCAATGCGCATGGTTGCAGTAGACGCAGGGGAGGAAGGCCAGGGAGACGAAATGCATAAAGAGAGGATGGTTACCGAAAAAAAAACATCCGGAGGGCGGTTGTCGTGGACGGACAAGGAAGAGAAGGGTGCCACCAAACTAATGTAGCACGGTCAACGTGCGACAGCTACTCCTGTCCCTTATAGTCTCAGTCACTTTGGGACGTTAAACTCTGTAAAACCATTTTTCACTATATTTTACTTTCGTAGATTGCCTCAGACACTAGGCTGGCTGCCTTCGTACCGTTTTATAGCCCACAAAATAGCTAGCAAATAACATGTGCTTACGTCACTGTAACACCAGAAAAAGAGAGCACGGTTAAGCCTTACCGGAAAAAGTTATCAAAAATGCAGCAAGTGAAATCAAAATCCTCTTCATTTTTTTCCAAAGGACTACAGCTATTTCAAACCGCGAAAGAATTCTATCTACTCAAATACAGAGTCTCTGATGGCATGGAAAGGCAAGGCTTAAATTGTTCAGTTCCTGGTGATTCGATTCATTTCACATTCTGTGATCGCAGCGTTGAGAAAATGTAAATGCTATCAACAGTAGATACAAAGAGCTGCGACGAGCTATGGTCGATGACCGCATATTTTTTCGACCGCCCTTAGCGACAAGGCTCGTATTAATCGACGAGACACTGCTGGAACCGGATAGTGTTTAACCTTTACTTTCTTCACTCCAGCAATTTGTTATTTTTACAGGAAGACGAAATACGAAATATTGGCCTTATGAAAGCGACAAGACATCTGCTTGTAGCATTCAGATATAATTAATGCTGCGGATTCATTTCGAATGCATGTCGCAATTAAATAGTCAGGAAAAAAAAATCTTCCATCTCTCGTCAACTCGCCTTTCCTGCTCAATTTTAGAGAGCCACCGCGCGTACCACGCAACAAGGTCACTTGTGTGCGGGTGTTTACAAGACGCCTCAACCAAGACAAATTGCCACGAGTATTTGTAGTGTTTGTTCATTTTTAGCTGCCGGCACGCCACTGAAAGACGCGACCAGAAATATCTCAGTTGATCGCCTCCAGACAGAGCCGATTTTTCGTTGTTCCAGAATGTTGTTGCAACTTGCTCGATTTGTCTCGAAAGTTCGCTATCGGCTTTAAACTGAGCACCGCCGAGAGCGGCGCGCATTCTGTTCGACGACCGCCGAGCGCGCTTGTTGCTACTCTGCCGCCGAGTTATTCACGGGCACAAGCAAGCCCAAAAAATGACATAATTGTATATATCGGCTTCAGATAAAAAATGCGAGAGTCTTTCCCTCTCCTCTATTTTAGAACCTGCGCGCTCAGCTCTTTGGTGCCCGCTATATTATCAAGGGGCTTTATCCTAGCCAGCTCCGCATCTCAGGCAGCGCGCTGCCCTAGCTGCGCGCGCTCCTGGCGCCATTTCTCTGGCACACGAAAGCCTAAACGCACAGCCGCCGCCATCGTTCGCCACTGCACTGGCGTCTGCACTGGCGTATGCACTGGCGTGGCGTCTGCGCCACTGCACTGTTTAACTGTGACGTAAATTGACATTAAAATCCGCCATTTTCTTCCACTACAATTTTCCTACACTTTTAACCTTTCTGCACCTCTCCGCTTCTCAGCCATCAATCTTCCAACTGCTTTTTACTAACTTCCACCGCAGATTTATTTACATGACTATTGTTATCACCAAACCCTAGGGCCACAGGAAGAGTGACTGTGCCTGCATCGACAAGTGGATGGATAACATCTTACCACACACATACCACACACAGCAGATGTGCCATCATCATTGTTAAATTTTTTTCACAGCTGCGTGTTCTAAGACACCCTGACCTAGTTTCAAAGAGTAGGCCACTTCTTAAATTATCATAGAATAATTCCTTCCTTATCTGCCTTTTCTAGTTTTTCGATATAGTTCTACACTATACTACTTTTTCATTGAATTAAAGCAATTTTCAACTTCCGCGTTTTTAACCTGTCGTTTAGTGCTCTTTCTTTCTCCGTCCTCGCCTCCAGCATACTTACTGATTGGTTTCCTTGGTCTTTTCAGCCAGTGTGTGTCAACGCTCTTTCTGTATAAATATTTAAATACCTTACCTGCCCAACTGTCATCGTCCAATCTCCTCAGGCTTTCTTTATATTGCCACGTATCATTGTAGTGTTTGTTCGTTCACGCTCAAGGCTGCAGGAAAGGGTTGTTATCACTTTTGTTCGTGGCGCGAGAAGCGACCAGACTGATCTCGATTGATCGCAGCCATGAGGGCTGCATCTAGGTTTTTCTAGATTACTGTAGATGATCTTGTCCTGTTATCTGGAAGTTTCCTTGCCGCCTTTAAATTGAGCGATGCGGCGAGCGGCGGACATTCGTAGTTCGACGACCCACGAGCACGCTTGTTGCTTACGCCGCCGCCGAGTGATTCAGTTCTTTTCCGGGCGCAAGTCAGCCCAAATAAAGAGCTTCATTTGCAAGTATTTCTGGTGTCTTCCTGACCGCTGGACTGCCGTCACTACAACGTGACATCTGGTGGAGGTGCTGGGTAGCCTCCCATGTTCGGGACACCCCCTACAAGTCGAGACGCCAGCCCTTTGAGTCATCTACCGCAGGACCTGAGTCCAGTCCACCGCGCAAGCCGACGCCTGCAAGGGGACGCACCTGAGTTCGGGACCCTGCCGGACCCTACCCGGAAGCGAAAGCAAGTACCAACGTCCATCATGACCTTGCCCCAGACGACCACTCCAATCATTCTGCAGCAGCCCCGGGTGCCACCAACCTTCGACGCTTCGCCTGGCGCCGACCCCGAGGAATGGCTGGAGCAGTTCGACCGTGTGGCTGTCTTCAACAACTGGGACGACGCCATGAAATTTAGGTACGTCTTCTTCGCCCTGGAGGGACCAGCAAGAGTCTGGTTCGAGAATGAGGAAGCCAGCCTTGCCAACTGGGAAACCTTCAAGGAACAGCTTCTGAAGACCTTCACAAACGTCGTGCGAAAGGAGAGAGCCCAGCAGCTGCTACAGTCTCGCATACAACACCCAAACGAGACCGTTGCAGTGTATACTGAGGAGATGAAGCGTCTCTTCCGGCGTGCCGACATGAACATGAAGGAAGAAGAGAAGGTGAAGTTGCTTATGCGAGGAGTTAAAGAGCAACTATTTGCCGGCCTCGTTCGCAACCCACCGAAAACCGTCGCTGAATTCGTAGAAGAGGCATCCACAATGGAGAAAACTCTCGACGCCCGAGCCCGCCAGTATGACCGCCAGCAGCGCTTTTTGTCAGCAAGCGGCATGGACACTGATAACAACGATAACCTGCGGGAGGTTATACGCGAAGTTGTGCGAGAGGAGCTCCGACGGTTGCTGCCAACGGGAACGCAGCCGCAACTTTCATCTCTCACTGACGTCATCCGGGACGAGGTTCAACAGGCCTTGGGTGTGACGCCGACACCCACGCAGCCTCTCCAGCCCCCAGCCATGACTTACGCCGCAGCTGTGCGCCGTTCTGCACCTCGACGACGGGACCCAAGCCCCTATCGCCCTCAGCCAGCTGCGTTGGACCGCCCCCCACACGCCCCAACCCGCCCGTCCTACGAGCGACGCGCGCAGCCGAGGAAATGCGACGAGTGGAGAACTCCCGACCAGCGCCGCCCACTATGCTTCCACTGTGGCGAAGCTGGTCACGTCCTCCGGCACTGCCCATACAGAAGACTGGGCATCCGAGGGTTCTTTTACGACGCTCCACGACCCCTACCCGGCCAGCGACCAGCCGAAATCGAGGAGTTTTTACGTCGGGAAGAATACTCATCGCCGAGCCGCCTATCACGTTCCCCGTCGCCATCGTCCCCGCGCTTTGTTTCTCCTAGCCGAGGTTACGCCGTGCGTGGACGCTCCCCCAGCCCACGAAGGTTAAACTAAATAAAGCAGCCTCTGGAGGTGAGGTTGCTTCTAAGCGCAATGACAAAGATCCTCCATCGACGAGTACTCAAGACCATGCCTCAACTACGACGACAACACCGACGACGACAACACCGACGACGACAACGCCGACGACGACAACACCGACGACGACAACGCCGACGACGACGACACCGACGACGACGACACCGACGACGACGACACCGACGTCGACGACACCGACGACGACGCGGCCAGACTTGAAGCTTTTACCGCTGCCCAGTGAAGTAACGTCGCAATACGCCCACCGCAGCCTCACTACTCGACGAAGCCGAGATCGGACACCGAAGACAACGTACAATACCAGAACGCGAACAAGTGACCTTGAAGTTACGGTCGACGGTCACGCGGTTACTGCCTTGGTGGACACGGGAGCTGACTACTCTGTCATGAGTGGCCCACTCGCTGTCCGACTCAGGAAGGTGACAACAACCTGGGATGGCCCGCTGATCCGCACCGCAGGTGGCAACCTGATTACGCCGTCAGGACGCTGCACCGCGAGAGTTACTGTAAATGGGAGAACCTATGCGACAACCTTCCTGATCCTACAGCAATGCTCGAGAGACGTGATTTTGGGAATGGACTTCCTGAACGAACATCGGGCGATCATCGACCTTCGATCTAAGTCGATCAAGCTTTCCACGGAAAAAGCCATACCTGTTGCGACGAGCGCGACTCATCACGTTGCCTTAAACGTCCTCGATGAAGCATTGAGCGTGCCGCCCCGATCAAGTGTTCTCGTCGGCATAGGTACTGGAGACATCGAAAATGCTGAAGGTGTTATCGAGGGGAACACCCAGTTACTCCTGGATCGAGGATTGGGCGTTGCGAGGGGAGTCGCCGAAATCCGAAATGGCCGAGCCCAGGTGTTGCTAACCAACTTCACCGAAGAATACCGGCATCTAAACAAAGGTACGACGATCGCTTTCCTCGACGAGCTGGCAGACATCAGAGACGTATTTGCCCTACCCGACCAACCTGCAGAACTATCTGAACAAGGCCATCAACCCACGTTCGACATCAACCCAGCATTACCCCGGAGCAGACAAGACCAAATATGCAGTCTTCTTCAAAGGTACACCGATTGCTTCTCATCAGCATCGAATGTGCGACGAACCCGGCTTGCCAAGCACCGCATTGTCACAGACGAACACGCACGACCACTGCGACAGAGCCTCTACCGCGTATCGCCGTTAGAACGCCAAGCTATCCGCAAGCAAGTTGAGGAAATGCTTCGTGACGACGTCATCCAGCCATCGAGGAGCCCCTGGGCAGCACCGGTCGTCCTAGTGAAAAAGAAAGACGGCACCCTTCGATTTTGCGTCGATTACCGCCGCCTGAACAACATTACGAAGAAGGATGTCTACCCCCTCCCCCGCATCGACGATACACTGGACCGGCTGTGCAACGCTAAGTACTTCTCATCGATGGACCTGAAGAGCGGCTACTGGCAAATTGAAGTCGACGAAAGAGATCGCGAGAAGACTGCGTTCATCACGCCAGACGGACTCTTCGAGTTCAAGGTGATGCCATTCGGCCTCTGCTCTGCCCCAGCGACGTTCCAGCGAGTAATGGATACGGTGCTCGCAGGCTTGAAATGGCAGATTTGCCTAGTCTACTTAGATGACGTTGTTGTCTTCTCCTCAAGCTTTGAAGACCACCTCAGAAGGCTTCGGATAGTGCTGGAAACGATCAAGTCTTCAGGCCTGACACTGAAACGAGAGAAGTGCCACTTCGCTTACGAGGAGCTGCTGTTCCTTGGTCACGTCGTAAGCAAGGATGGAGTTCGCCCAGACCCCAAGAAGACGGCTGCGATCGCAGAGTTTCCACAGCCTAATGACAAGAAGGCTATACGCAGATTCCTTGGATTATGCGCTTATTACCGGCGATTCGTCAAGAACTTTTCGCGCATCGCTGAACCTTTGACCCAACTCACCAAGGCTGACGTGCCTTTTAAATGGGAAAGGCCGCAAGAGGAAGCTTTCAACGAACTGAAGCGCCGCTTACAGTCCCCTCCTGTGCTCGGGCACTTTGATGAAAACGCCGAAACCGAAGTTCATACCGATGCAAGCAGTGTGGGCTTAGGAGCGGTCCTCGTTCAGAAAAATGGCAGACAGGAGAAGGTTATCGCGTACGCTAGCCGTTCACTGTCGAAAGCCGAGGCCAACTACTCGACCACCGAGAAAGAATGTCTCGCCATTATTTGGGCCACGTCGAAATTTCGCCCCTACCTGTACGGACGACCATTCAAGGTTGTGAGCGATCACCATGCTCTGTGCTGGCTGGCCAATTTGAAAGATCCCTCCGGCCGCCTTGCTCGTTGGAGCCTGCGCCTTCAAGAATTCGACATAACTGTAGTCTACAAATCTGGCCGCAAGCATTCCGACGCAGACTGCTTGTCGCGAGCCCCCGTCGACGCAGCACCGGAAGAGGAAGACGACGACGCTTTCTTAGGACCGGTAAGCGCGAGCAGTTTTGCGCAGCAGCAGCGCTCGGATCCTGAGTTGCAAAGCCTGGTTGATTATCTGCAAGGCAAGACCGCATCGCCTCCCTGAGGGTTCAAGCGCCAACTGTCGTCCTTCGTCCTTCACAATAATGTCCTTCTGAAGAAGAACTTCGCGCCCAACAGGACAGTGCATCTTCTTGTCGTGCCCAAAAATCTCAGGCAAGAAATTATGCAGGGATGTCATGATGAGCCGACTGCAGGGCATCTCGGGATTGCTCGCACGTTGCACCGCATCCAGGAGAAGTACTTTTGGCCGCGGCTAGCTACCGACGTTTCGCATTACGTGAAAACGTGCCGTGAGTGTCAACGACGCAAAACGCCTCCGACTAGACCAGCCGGACTCCTGAACCCCATACCACCGCCAACTAAGCCCTTTCAGCAAATCGGGATGGACCTCCTCGGCCCCTTTCCTACTTCATCATCAGGTAACAAGTGGATCATCGTGGCCACCGACTACATGACCCGCTACGCCGAAGCAAAAGCGTTGCCTAGTGGCACCGCAACAGAAGTTGCAAAATTTTTTGTCGAACAAATTCTCCTCCGACACGGCGCACCCGAAGTACTCATCACAGACAGAGGAACAGCATTTACAGCGGAACTGACGCAAGCCATTTTAAAGTACAGCCAGACAAGTCATCGGAGGACAACTGCCTATCATCCGCAAACCAACGGACTCACAGAGCGTCTGAACAAGACCATCGCAGACATGCTCTCCATGTTCATCGACGCCGAACACAAGACGTGGGACTCTATTCTGCCCTACGTGATCTTCGCCTATAATACTGCCACCCAGGAGACAACCAGGTTTACTCCATTCCAGCTGGTATACGGCAGGAAGCCCACAACAACACTCGACGCAATGCTCCCGCACGTTTCCGACGAAGACAACCTCGACGTCGCCGCCTACCTTCATCGCGCCGAGGAAGCCCGAAGACGCACGGCTTCGCATTCAAGACCAGCAGCACACCGACGCCCGACGCTACAATCTGCGCCGACGAGACACGCATTACAAGCCAGGTGATCGGGTTTGGATATGGACGCCAGTTCGCCGCCGCGGATTGAGCGAAAAGTTGCTGCGACGCTACTTTGGCCCGTACAGGGTTCTCCGTCGCATCGGTGACCTCGACTATGAAGTCATCCCCGACGGCACGACAGCATCTCAGCGACGCCGCCCACGCCCGGAAGTCGTACATGTCGTACGCCTGAAGCCATATTATGAACGCTGAAGGACTCGAAGTTTCATTCTCCGTGTTTATTTTCATTTTAAAGCATCGAGACGATGCTTCTTTGGAAGGGGGGTAATGCCACGTATCATTGTAGTGTTTGTTCGTTCACGCTCAAGGCTGCAGGAAAGGGTTGTTATCACTTTTGTTCGTGGCGCGAGAAGCGACCAGACTGATCTCGATTGATCGCAGCCATGAGGGCTGCATCTAGGTTTTTCTAGATTACTGTAGATGATCTTGTCCTGTTATCTGGAAGTTTCCTTGCCGCCTTTAAATTGAGCGATGCGGCGAGCGGCGGACATTCGTAGTTCGACGACCGACGAGCACGCTTGTTGCTTACGCCGCCGCCGAGTGATTCAGTTCTTTTCCGGGCGCAAGTCAGCCCAAATAAAGAGCTTCATTTGCAAGTATTTCTGGTGTCTTCCTGACCGCTGGACTGCCGTCACTACAACGTGACAATATAGCATTTTACTCTGCCGTTTCTGTGCTTCGAACGATGTCCAGCCCACATCCTTTTTACTGCCTCGCTTGTGGTTTTGTCTGGGACGCCTAGTTCTAATCTTCCCACAGCTCTCTGACTTTCTTCTAATCTAGACCGAACTTGTCCCTTAAGCACAGGATCGCATTCCCGAAAGTAAGCCCCGGCACCATTATTCCTTTCCAAATACCTGTCAGTACTTCCTATTTGTTGTAGCCCCCTAATGCACTATGCTTCATTATCCGGGCCTCTCCTTGCCATTTTGCCGTAAGAGACTGTTCGTGCTCTTCCGTGTATATCTGCCCTTCGTGTAGCCATATCTTGAGGTATTTGTAGTCCGACAGTGTGGGTATGTCATGGCCTTGTATCGTGAGCTCTACATTAGTTGTAGCATTAAAAATCATCACACCTGACTTAGTTCCGCTAAAACTGAATCCTAGAGCATCTCCTTCGTCTCGACAACAATTTAGCAGGGCTTGCAAATCTTCCTGGCTATCTTCTTTCACTACAATATCGTCCTCATACAATAATCCCGGGAGCCGTTGCTCAACGACATTTCCACCTAATCTGTACGACAGATTATAACCTAGATTACTTCCTTGTAGCCTTCTTTCCATATTTATCACCCAAAGCATGAACAGCAGTGGTGGTACAGGAGAACCTCGCCTTAAACTTTTGAGTACCTCCTCAGTTTTTGTACTTTTTATCCCTTCTCATGCAATTTCAACGTTATTGTTTTGGTAGATTTCGTGTTGAAAATGGGTTACGTAATGACCGGCACCTTCGTCTTTTAATATGGCCCACCAAATATCTCTGTTCACCTTGTCGTATGCACCTCTTATGTCCAGAAAGGCTAAATACAGAGGTCTGTTTTCCGCCTTTGCTATTTCTCGGCATTCTGTAAGCCGGAACAGGCTATCACCTAAGCGCCTACTCCTTCTGAGCTCATTCTGAAGTTCTCCGAGTATCCTATTACTTTCTACCCATGACTGCATTTTTATTTTCACCGCCTGCATTGCCAGCCTGCATATAACAGATGTTATCGTAATTGGTCACATGAATTTTATGTTCATCTTGTCTCCTTTTCTCTTTATAAATCAAATTCATTTTACTCTGTCTCCAGAAGTGTGAAATTTGCTCACTTGTTATGACTGTCTGCAATGCTTTTACCAGCGCGTCCTTTCTTCTTGGGCCAAGTTCATTAATCAGCTTAATTGGAATCTCGTCTATCCCTGCGAATGTGGAGTTAGGAATATTTTCTTCCGCCTTTCTCCAGCTAAAACTAGGCAGTTCTCTGCTGTTCTCTATTGTGCTGTCCTATGTTGCTCCCTCACTTGCGAGATTACCATAGCGTCGTTCTGAAATGACGCACCTACAACTGATGTAATATAGTTCACAGCGTCGTCTCTCTCTAACCATTTGCTCTCTGCATCTTTAACCTGTTCCTGCTTTCTTTGGTTCGTTTTACCCAGCCAACTTATATGGTTTGAGAATTTTCTTGCCTCCCCCCCCCCTAAATTGCAACGCGAACTTCAGCCGTCCAGTTATCAGAGGACTGCTTTATTTTAGCCTGGACGAGGACCTGAACTTGCTGTTTCTTTTGTCGATAAGATTTCTATTTTCGGCCTATTTCCTCTTCAGATAACTACGCCCTCTTTCCTTATCTGTGTTCCCTTGAAGCCACCGGTCGTTGTTTTGATGGCCTCCTTAATTTCCATATTCCTCCAACTTCGTGGCTTCCTCTTTCGTCTCCTGCCATTTACTCCCTTTACTTAGTGAATTTTTGTACTAATCAGTAGTTCTAACTGATTAGAATCCCACTTTTTCATGGGACATTTCCCGATTGCTTCCTCTGTGGGGAAAAAAGGGGTTTGGCCTCGGCTGCTCAGCGGAAAAGTCCGAAATAATCAAATATGACATGTTCCTCAAGGTGGACATCGCGCCTGGCAGGAAAGTGATTTCAGAATTTCAGACCCTGCGAATACTGAGCGTGTAGCTACCGTCTGTTCCAACATGTTGCTACCGCCTATGTGACTGGAATGATAACGAGAATTGCAAATAATTGAAAGGTTTAGGGAAGAAGATATGGTGAGTGTGGTACAAGCCAGCTAAGGCCTGGTATATCAGAAGCCCATTAAATCAGAATCCAAGGACCGAGGCACTACTTCACAAAGCCTATAAGATGCCCTCGGCCCTCGCGAAGCGGGCCTCTCCGAGCAAGCTAGGGGACCTAGGCGTGGCCAAAGGCTACTTAGAACATCAGAAGATGCAACTCAGCTCCCAAGCTGAACGGCTCCTGCTAACTATGAACGGCGGGTCTCTACTGAAGAGCATCGGCTATTTAGATTGCCTCGGGAGCATCAGAGGTCGTAGACGTCAGGGACAAATTCATGTCGCTCTGTACTGCCCTCCAGATACCGAAGCAAGAAGGAGCCGGGAGCCAATAGTCTCGAAAAACTATTTGAGAGTAGATCGTATGTCCTCTACGTCGACGATGCCTGGTTTGCTGGAAGCTCTGTGGCTGCTGCGACGGCAGTCGACTCTGCGTACAGAGAAATAGCCAGCGTCAGCTTCAGAGACTGCAAATGTGCACAGCAGACTGAAGTGGTCACAGCACCTCTAGCAGTAATCATCGGCAACGTGAGGGGAGAGTGTCTGACCATAATCAGTGACTCGCAGAGATCCTGCAAAGAACTGCACTCAGCGGAACACTAGGTACGGCGTCCGTGCAATTCATTCATCAACACGGCGGTACAAGCTCCAAACACAAACTTCATAGAATATGGACACCAGTACACGCGGGGCTCTCTGGGAACCACGCGGCTCACGTCATTGCTCGAGGCGACACTTACTTAACGGGACTTAAACGTAGCTACCGGGGCCTGTTCGTATTACTGCAGCACATAAGGGCCAGTAGTAGACGATACCCACCGGCTTACTCTAAGTTCAGCAAATAGAAGGCGACACGCTGACACCAGCTTCAGCCAGGTCCCTTCCGTGCTTATACATACTAAGAACAATGCCTCCCAGCGGGAATGAGAATAGATGTCTACACTGCGGGGATAGAGCTTTCACAATTTCGGGACACATGTCCTTGTCAACGTAACAAAGGAGTGCATTCACATAAACGTTTCACCTTGGATAAGTGCCAGGCGACCTTGACCAGCACAGTCCTGGAGGACCAGCTCGCCTTCAGACCAAGCTTGCGCAGCGGCTGTCTTCTTCGGGACCCCGGGCTATAAGAAAGAGGCTTGAAGCGACCCACACTTCCGCAATCGAGAACATTTGGTGAGAAAAGCTTACGCTTCTTCTGTGTGGAGAATTCAGTGAGGTGAATATCATTAATTTCTAGAGGTCTCCCAGCTGAAAGCTTTCTTTCGTCGATAGTTTTTTTGAGCCTATTGCTTTCTGGATACTTTTGTTTAGCCGCAGTAAAAATACCTCTCCAATCGAATAAGTGAGTGCGTCACGCGTTTTTGATCTTGCATTCCAGTACCCCACTTGAAACATTTTTTTGCGGTAGCTTGTTCAGCTGTTGTTAATTAGACAATGTAGTAATGATATTCGTCATAGAATTTCAGACAACACAACTGTTCCTCAAACCTTCAGAAGAGACAATGTTTCCGTTGTTCGTGGAGATCAAAATGTGTCCTCCGTTCGCCACTTTGATGCTAGGAGTGCTGCGTGGGATAACACAAGATCTGTAAGAAAAAATCATGAGAGCAAAAACTATGGCACTCAGAAAATATTGGAGTGACATTATATGCCTAAATGTCAAAACGTTTTATTGTTTGACCTTTTTAGTCGAATTCTGGTGACATCGCAATCCCGCCAATAAAGAAAAAAATTGAAGCTTTATTATGGAAGATCGCCAGAGAATTTTGCCAACAATTAGCATTCGAAAGGCGTCTTACAGTTAAACAAGAAAATTCCGTTGTCCTTAACAAGCAATTTTTCTTTGCATTTTTCTATGCTAAAAACTCAGCTGTCATTAGCAAGTGAAATTTGTTTTAATGTCATAATGGTGCTTCGTTGCTATGGGGCTGAAAATATTTAGTTTCATTTTCCAGCCCTTGTCAAGTAGCTTCGTTCAATGATAACGTGTTTCCTGCTTTTACAACGAGAAGATCCTAAAAAGCAGTTCCGATGAATAGACACAGGAGAACGTTGCTCCTCGGAGTGCCACAGAAGGAAACTTTAGAAGCAAAAAGCATCATATCTGAATTGGAGACCAACTAACGCCGTCCCGTGTAACACAGTATTTTAAGACTCGTTGGACAATTCGACTACTGCCGCGACATCGCAGCGAGAGTCTGCTGTTACTGTAAACATACAGAAAAATGTGCGTGGGAAAAAGAGAAGAATGGAAAACATGGAAACGTGATGTTAAGACGTCCGCTCATTCTGTGAAATATTTTCCGCGGTCAATAAAAATAATGCTGGAATGCTGCAGGCTGTGGGAATATTTGTCTTAAACACGAGTTGTCCCGTCATCGCGTTCACTAAGGCCGTCTAAACCAAAGCTGACTACACTTTCTGCCCAGTAAACGGGAGCTGAAGCGTCAACGGCGAATAGACGCCGCCGGCCCTGAAAAGGAGCGCGCCCACAATGCACTTTGTGTCCATGCCCACCACCGACGTCAGCTTGTCGCTGAATTATTCGTACTGTAAGAAAGAGAGTTGGGGTTTGCTGCCTCAGCGGCTAGCGCTGCCGAAGGAGAGGAAGATGACAGAAGACGAAGCTGACGAAGCTGACGAAGCTCGGGTGCGCGCTTGCGAACGCCGGCCTGCTGAGCAGCACTGCTGGGACAAGGACTGTGCCCGACCACTGTGCGAGTTTCCACATTACACTTGGTGGAGGTGCTTCTTGTTCTACGCCACGATGCCCAGGCTACCAGGCTCTACCACGACGTCCGACACCTCGGTCCAACCTGCCCAGGCTGTCAACTGTTCCGGTGCCGTGCGTCAGCGCGCACCCGAGCTTCGTCAGCTCGTTCCTCTCCTTCGGCAGCGCTAGCCGTTGAGGCAGCAAACCCCAACTCTCTTTCTTACAGTACCAAGAGAAAAATATCAACAGCGTATTAATTATAATTCCATCTTTCAGCTGCCGCCGCGGTGGCTCAGTGGTTATGGTGCTCGGCTGCTGACCCGAAAGACGCGGGCTCGATCCCGGCCGCGGCGGCTGAATTTCTTTGGAAGAGAAATTCTAGAGACCCGTGTACTGTGCAATGTCAGTGCACGTAAAAGAACCCCCGGTGGTCGAAATTTCCGGAGCCCTCCACTGCGGCGTCTCTCATAGCCTCAGTCGCTTTGGGACGTTAAACCCCATAAACCAAACCAAACCATCTTTCAGCTGCAGATCCGGAACATTCTCCATGTGCAGAAACTCCTACCCGCTTCGAGTTGATATTCTCGCATTCCCCTGATTGACGCACCATTTATGATTTTTACAGTGTGTTTGCGAGTGACCTTAAATATCCGAGCTTTTTCAGGCAATTTTGGTGTGAGAATATATTGTTCAAAAAACTATGCTTCTGCAAGTTCACGGCTTACCCTGTCCGCTATGCACTGAACAATGAATACAGAGCCATTTGTAGCGCGGCAATCTATAAAGCTCACTCAGGGAAAACTTAAGTTATTATTTCACTCAGTCCGTTAATGAAAACACTGTATCCAACAAGTCAAGACATTTACACGACGTATTATGGACTATTGAGAGTATTCCTGAACGCATATTGTTTTGTTTCTATTGCTCAATTCAGAACTTGTTAAAAAAATACTAATTTTTCGTTTTGAGAATAAAAATTGACTACTATTTCGGGAGTCTTATGAAAAGTTGCCGTATTTTGAAAATTTTGTCTCATGTGTTATCAAGTCAAGAAGTATACTTCTGGCCTATGCCATATAGCTCGTTTTGCATCGCAAGTATTGAATATGTCTTCGTCAGTTGTGCTGTTGCTGGCACCCCTCAGAAATTCAGGTCTTCCAGGGATGTTACATGAGCCACACTATGCGTCTTGGAAGCAAGACCTTTCGTGTCCTTACTTTTGTCGAATTGTGTACTGATTAGATTCATTTCTAATCCATCACACGCACTTTACTTGTCCACCTCTCACATAGCGAGAATTCTGGCTTTGAAATCTTGGAGCCCATTGCAGTATAACACAGTTTCCGCACAAATCTATTCATCAGGTCAATCCCATTTCACACGGCACTGGCTTAAATAAGAATAAAGGCCACGCCTGCTGTTTTGTTTGGATGCCTCGCACGGAATCACATTTAAACTGAAGTTTCCTAACTGAAGACAAGATTAAAAGTAGAAGTGGGAGCAGCAGCCAGCGTACCTGCAGTTTGTCTATTTGGCTCCTGCCTCTAAAAAAAAATAGTAGTATGTTTATGTTTGTTCTTTCGTTGCAAAGGCTTGAAGCGCATCTGGGTGTGTTCGGGCAAAAACGCGCACCCGTTTCCATGTGGTAGAAAAATGTGAGGACCCAGTACACTAAACTTCAGATTTCCGCGAGAAACTTCAGGTGCCCAGAAAAGTGACTTTTCAGAAGACGGAAACATTAATGTTCCGATCACTGTAAGATGACAATCTGCATCCGCGTCCAAGGAAACAAGGATAAAAAAATGCCACCAGTTACGTTCAGAAGCATAATAATGTGGGTTTAATTTGAATCGAGGCAATGAACATTTTATTTTGCAGTGAGCAGTAAACAATAAATTAAACCGTTTTTTTGCGAAGCTATTGAAAAATAGTTTTCGGCATTTACTTAGGCTTTATTGCTGAGATCTGTCAACATTTTGCAGGCCTTTTAACTGCTTGCACACGAAAATTTGTAGTTCTAAACAACTAAATGCATTGTCAGTGTTGGAAGATTCAAAACGATACGGAAATTCTCAACTTTGATACGAATTTTCAAATCTCACTTTGATTGGTTTTTTCGTAAAGTTTTGCTTTCAGAACCTCACGAGCTTATAATGCTCCGCCTACATTACTTATATTATTGTTAAGAATTATTTTAGCAGCACACAGCGGAATATTTGTCATTTCCTTCCCGACACTTCATAAATTTGGTACAAGGAACAGTAGTGAGAAGTAGCATTTATCAACGAAAGAAACAGATAATATCTAAAAATAAATTTCACGCTGGCAAATTTACAAAAGAACACATTACAACTTCGCATTTTTTTCCTTACTTTTGTTATAGAAATTGCTGACCGGAAATATCAGTGCGATATCACTTAGGCTGTCGTCTAGCAAAACCAGCGAGTTTCTCCCTAACGAATATCCGTGATTGCTTCAGAGCTTCGTAACGTCGTCAGCACCGCAAAATTTGTTATTTGAGGGATAAATCTTCGAGTACTGACCCACTCTTCAACCTTCTTTTTAGCAAATTTCCGTGATTGGTTCAGAGGATTGTAACGTTATTAGCCCTGCCAAATTTAATATTTGAGGTCTAAATGCTCGAGTACCAACCCACTCTTCGACCGTGTTCCACAATTAATCCGCATTATTCCTATCACTATTTAAAATTATTCATATTATTTCACCCTCCAATCCAAATTAACGAGGTTGTGAAAAGAAAATGACGACGCTGGGTTGTTTTTTTTAATGCTTCAATAAATATTACGGATGCCTATTGTGAAATATTTCGGTGCAATATTGAGCCTAGATTTAATAAAACCAGTCTGAAATATCTGGTGTTTGCGCGCTCAAAAGACAACCACGTGACGCCGTCAGCTGGCATAAGCACTACTCAACTACGTCATCTTAAGACTTCTAGAAACCTAGACATGTCCTTAACTTTCGTTTGTCCTAGCAGAATAGATTTATACTAAATTTTCTGAAAGTAAAAAAAGTGTGAATTATTTGAACACATATCTGTACTCTATTAATGTACAGCATGTGGTCATAGATCGTTTATTAACATGTGATTGGGTTTGGTTCTGTTTTCCATCCTCTGTGGCTCCACTATCTTTGGTTAGGGCGAGGGTGGAAGACACAGCTGCTGGCCAAGCGCCATGAAAACATGCGCTAGGTTTAGAAAAAGCCCACGCGAAAAGGAGTCACATAGGCAAAATAGAATGTGGGGGGGGGGGGGGGGGTTATCTTATCGGTAGACACAGACCACATCAAAAACAGCCTCTAAAGAAGTCTTCCAGAGACTTTTATCATCGCATCGGGTAGACGAATTCGCATTTAAGCATCAATTTCTTGGTGCAATGCCACGGCTGGACGAAGAAATGAAAAAGAAAATGGAACTATCACTAACTCAAAGCAAAGTCGAGCACGCGATAGATAAATTAAACCTCGGAAAATAACCAGTACCAGATGAATTCAGTGCAGCGTTTTATAAAGAGTTTAAGCATGAAATTGCCCAGTGTTGTGTACAATGTTTAATGAGGCACTACGTTAGAATAAACGTAGTGCCTCATTAAACGTTGTCACGTTGTCACGTTGTAGTAGATGTCACGTTGTAGTGACGGCAGTCCAGCGTTCAGGAAGACAGCAACAAAGACTTTCAAACGAAGCTCTTTATTTGGGCTGACTTGCGCCCTCAAAAGAACTGAATCACTCGGCGGCGGCGTAGAAAGAGAAGTTTATTTTTTCTGTTTTGACATAGAAAATACAAAACAAAAAAGATGAACTTAATGCTCTGATCAGTCAAGCACATGCTCAGTGACGCAGCACTGAGCACGTCAGTAATGCAGTAAAAATGCCGATACTCGACCGCCGCGCAGGACGATAAAGTATGTCGACCATTTGCGCAAGAACTCAGCCTCGCTCATTGACAGAGCGTCCATGCATGCTTGTTCAAAGAGGCGCGTGCGCAGGCGCTGCAACATTGGGAACATTGTTCTTTGCGGACGCCCATTTAAGGATGCCACTCCACGCTGCCGCCACAAAACGAACATGCCGACACACAAGAGCATATTTTGAAACACTTCGGGAGAACTAGTGCGCGCTTCCAGGCGGGTTAAAAACATGCGTGACACTAATGTCCAAAAGGTGCGCGTAACTACACACTCAAACATTCACACTCAAACAGGCGTAAGCAACAGGCGTGCTCGGCGGTCGTCGAACTACGAATGTCCGCCGCTCGCGGCATCGCTCAATTTAAAGGCGGCAAGGAAACTTCCAGATGACAGGACAAGATCATCTACAGTAATCTAGAAAAACCTAGATGCAGCCTTTCATTACTGCGATCAATCGAGATTAGTCTGGTCGCTTCTCGCGTCAAGAACAAAAATGATAACAGCCCTTTCCTGCAGCCTTGAGCGTGAGCGAACAAACACCACAATGATACGTGGCATTACCCCCCTTCCAAAGAAGCATCGTCTCGATGCTTTAAAATGAAAATAAACACGGAGAATGAAAACTTCGAGTCCTTTAGCGTTCATAATACGGCTTCAGGCGTACGACATGTACGACTTCCGGGCGTGGGCGGCGTCGCTGAGATGCTGTCGTGCCGTCGGGGATGACTTCATAGTCGAGGTCACCGATGCGGCGAAGAACACTGTACGGGCCAAAGTAGCGTCGCAGCAACTTTTCGCTCAATCCACGGCGGCGAACTGGCGTCCATATCCAAACCCGATCACCTGGCTTGTAATGCGTGTCTCGTCGGCGCAGATTGTAGCGTCGGGCGTCGGTGTGCTGCTGGTCTCGAATGCGAAGCCGCGCAAGTCTTCGGGCTTTCTCGGCGCGATGAAGGTAGGCGGCGACGTCGAGGTTGTCTTCGTCGGAATCGTGCGGGAGCATTGCGTCGAGTGTTGTCGTGGGCTTCCTGCCGTATACCAGCTGGAATGGGGTAAACCTGGTTGTCTCCTGGACGGCAGTATTATAGGCGAAGATCACGTAGGGCAGAATGGAGTCCCACGTCTTGTGTTCGGCGTCGATGTACATGGACAGTATGTCTGCGATGATCTTGTTCAGACGCTCTGTGAGTCCATTGGTTTGTGGATGATAGGCAGTTGTCCTCCGATGGCTTGTCTGGCTGTAGTTTAAAATGGCTTGCGTCAGCTCCGCTGTAAATGCCGTTCCTCTGTCTGTAATGAGCACTTCGGGGGCGCCGTGTCGCAGGAGAATTTGTTCGACGAAAAATTTTGCGACTTCTGTTGCGGTACCACTAGGCAACGCTTTTGCTTCGGCGTAGCGGGTCATGTAGTCGGTGGCCACAATGATCCACTTGTCACCTGATGACGAAGTCGGAAAGGGGCCGAGGAGGTCCATCCCCATTTGCTGAAAGGGCTTAGTTGGCGGTGGTATGGGGTTCAGGAGTCCGGCTGGTCTAGTCGGAGGCGTTTTGCGTCGCTGACACTCACGGCACGTTTTCACGTAATGGGAAACGTCGGTAGCTAGCCGCGGCCAATAGTACTTCTCCTGGATGCGGTGCAACGTGCGAGCAATCCCGAGATGCCCCGCAGTCGGCTCATCATGACATGCCTGCATAATTTCTTGCCTGAGATTTTTGGGCACGACAAGAAGATGCACTGTCCTGTTGGGCGCGAAGTTCTTCTTCAGGAGGACATTATTGTGAAAGACGAAGGAGGACAGTTGGCGCTTGAACCCTCGGGGAGGCGATGCGGTCTTGCCTTGCAGGTAATCAACTAGGCTTTGCAACTCAGGATCCGAGCGCTGCTGCTGCGCGAAACTGCTGGCGCTTACCGGTCCTAAGAAAGCGTCGCCGTCTTCCTCTTCCGGTGCTGCGTCGACGGGGGCTCGCGACAAGCAGTCTGCGTCGGAATGCTTGCGGCCAGATTTGTAGACTACAGTTATATCGAATTCTTGAAGGCGCAGGCTCCAACGAGCAAGGCGGCCGGAGGGATCTTTCAAATTCGCTAGCCAGCACAGAGCATGGTGATCGCTCACAACCTTGAATGGTCGTCCGTACAGGTAGGGGCGAAATTTCGATGTGGCCCAAATAATGGCGAGACATTCTTTCTCTGTGGTCGAATAGTTGGCCTCGGCTTTCGACAGTGAACGGCTAGCGTACGCGATAACTTTCTCCTGTCTTCCATTTTTCTGAACGAGGACCGCTGCTAAGCCAAAAGACGGAGGCACTACGTTAGAATAAACGTAGTGCCTCCGTCTTTTGGCATTTCCCATACAGTACTCGTACCTAAAGCGGAGAAAAAATAAAAACTACAATTGGTTACCGTATATCGACCGATAGCGCTCACTAATGCGCATTACAAAATATTTATGAAGGTGTTGGCGCGAAGGCTACAGACAGTGATCCGGGATATTGTTGGACCCCACCATGGTCGTTAAATTTTTTGAAATATTCGTACAGCGTGCAATGTACTTGAAAGCTGCGATGACATTAATGGGCGAGTGGCCATGCTTTGGATTGATCTCGAAAGGATGCTTTTATTGTGCTTGTCTTCAAATTTCTTTTTCCGTTTTAGACCATATGAATGTTGGTTCAGTTATCCGTGAGGGTTTATCCCTGGCGTATCAAAACTGCCGGACACGATTGACCGTTAACAAGAGGCTGGGGGACCCCATTTGCGTGCAGCGTTCTGTACGTCAGGGCTGCCCCCTCAACCATCTCTTACTTTGTGTTTATACCGAAATGCTGTGTATGGAAAGAATAGAAAACAAAAGTATTAATACCTTTAGGTGACAAGCAGCTGAAGTTAACCTGCTAGCTTATGCAGCTTGATCAGGGTAGCATACGCGAGGCTGTCGGGTGTGTACGCGAGTTCAGCCAAGTCACCGGAAGCGGGGTTAATAGGTCTATGTGCCTTGGACTCTGGCACGGATGATGGCTATGGCCCGGGCCATTTAGTATTTAGGCGTTCCGCTCGATGCTTAACGCGAAAGCGAGGAGTACTGGAAATAGCAAACTAAATCGCACTTGACAGAGCTGGGAAATGGAAAGGCACCAATCGTTGAATTTTCGCCATCACTACAGTCTGCAACCTTTTTTTATTAGCAAGTTCTGCTATGTAATGCAGGTTTTGCATTGCTGTCGTGTGAACATTCAGAAGCTACACAGGATTTTTGCAGTCTTCATATGGGCCTCCGAATGGGAACGTTGCAGCAGAACGAACCTGTGCCGGCGGGTAAAAGACAGAGGGGGGAAGGGGAAGGGCTGGCACTAGGGCACCTCTTTTTAAGCCTGCTGGTGACCCGTCATTTTTAGTTCTTTCACGACGTCATAGTCCCGTTCTTGTCCACCGTGTGCCAAGTGTTCGGTTCCTTTCTACACGTAACTTCTTTAGGCGCGTGTCAAGCAATTCCCAGTTCAGTGCTTCCTTCGTACGCAATGCACTGTAGCGAGCCCCGCGTGTGCCAGAGACGAAACGAGAGGCAATGTTCTGCACCCTCTCCAACTTATCTTTATCTCTAGCAGTAGGCGGGTCCCAGACAGTGCACGCGTAGTCCAGAACCTACCTGACATAAAGTCTTGAATAAAATGTCACGACATGACAGTGGAAAAGTGTTTGCATTTTGGCGGAGAAATCCCAAGTTTTTGCATGTTTTAGCAGAGATATAATCGACGTGACGGCGCCAGCTCAAATCAGGGGTAAAATAAACGCCTAGATATTTAAATTCGAATACCTGTTCTAACAGCGTGTTCCTAATAACATATGAATGCACATCAGGGTTTTTCTTTCTTGTAAACTTCATATAGACAGTCTTGGAAAAATTCAAATTCATATTCCATTTAACGCACCACTCTGAGATTCTGTTCAAGTCTTCCTGGAACATTCCAACATCCAGATCACTAATGACAACACTATAAAAAACGCAGTCATCCGCAAATAACCGCATTTGAGATACTATTCCGTCACCAATGTCATTCACACACAGCAGGAACAACAGCGGTCCCAACACGGAGCCCTGGGGAACACCAGACACAACCTGCACTCTTTGAGACTCGGCGCGATTCATAACCACAAACTGCTGACGTAAGCATAGGTAATCTTTTACCCATGATATCACTTGAGGGCTAATATTGTAAAAATACATTTTTCGAATTAGTAAAGAATGCGCCACGGTATCAAAAGCCTTTCTAAAGTCCCAAAACACGCAGTCCACGCTAAGTCGCCTGTCCAATGCCTCAGCCAGATCGTGCGCAAATTCAGTCAGCTGCGTAGTACACGATAGGCCCCTTCGAAAACCATGCTGACGAGGATTAAACAATGAATGTGCGTCCATATGTGCTGCTATACTGCTTAACAAAATATGTTCGAGCGCCTTGCACGCAACTGAAGTTAGAGATACTTAGATACTAGGGGAAAGTAAGGAATGTGACGCAATTCCCGATCAAAAACATAAACAAAGGGGGATGCAGATGTTAAAATACCTAGTTTTAACAAAAAAAAACGGTTTTAATAGATTCCAAAAATCGACTCCAGTGTAGAAGATTCCATGGCATCCTGGGACAGGTTATTTCCTTCTCGAACGATTCGCGCGAAGAACGAATTCCTTTAGCCATCAGTCCTGCCAGAAAAGTTTCTAGGTTTGTTAGAACGATACCAATGTGCTCAGTGTCAACAGATATCTTCAGTGTAGTGCTCTCAGTTCAGATTTCTTACAGTCGGAGATTAGATGCACGTATTTCAGACTTTCGTGAGGTCTTCTTGCCTGGAATGTTCCTAAGTTTCCGCCATCTGAAATAATTCCCGGTTATGTTTCCAAAATGTAGGAATTAAAGAAGAAACTAATTACTTTGCTTGGGCGTAGGGATCCTAATCGACTGCAGGGAATTTCAATATTGTATTGGTGAATGTTTTCTATGCTCTTAGCTTCGTTTCATGAGCGGACTTAATCAGGACCTTAATAAACCTAGTTTGACTACTGCTTTCTTTTGAATATAACATTATCATTAGATCTAAGACCATGCGATCATGACATCTAGATATTTGCACCTTTCTACGGAGGATCATTGCTGACCGTCTGTGCTATAAGAAGAAACGACGGCAGTTTTTTTGTTTTTGTATTCTACTTTTTATGCCGCCGCGGTGGTTCAGTGGTTGAGGTGCTCGGCTGCTGACCCGAAAGACGCGGGTTCGATCCCGGCTGCGGCGCTCGAATTTCGATGGAGGCAATAATCTAGAGGCCCGTTTACTGTGCTATGTCAGTGCATGTTAAAGAACCCCAGGTGGTCGAAATTTTCGGAGCCATTCACTACGGCGTCCCTCATAGCCTGAGTCGCTTCGGGACGTTAAACCCATAAACCAACTCAACCCTAACCAAACCTATTCTATTTTTATTATATTTTTCTCTGTTTCTTGATTATATTGTTAATAGATTGATTTTTAGGAGGTTTTGAGCGTTGAAGCTTTCATTTCTTGAGTGACGACGCAGTCATCTGAAAAAGCTTACTATTCACTTGTATATGGTGAATGATACCAATGATGAAGAAAAGAAACAAAGAAAAGTTGCCGAAGTCCGCTTCCCACCGGAATGGTGGACTGAGGCAATGGTGCGCTTGAACCTAGCACTTCAACAATGACAGCTTGCTGCTGATAAACAGATAAGCCTCTGTGCAAGTAAGTAATGTACCCGTCTTCAATATGGCTTAGACTACCGATGGGACACGCGATCTAAATCGTTTCCAAAAATTCGAGGCTGCCGATACAAAGAAACAGGCAATAAAGACGCTATTAGTAGCTTTTTCATCTAGTTTGTTGACATGTCGAACAAATGTTGCAACGAAAACGCACTGTGAGGAAATCAATAGCACAAGAAACCTCCTTCAGGAAACCACGGCCGTGACCAGTCGCGAATATGCCACGAAGTTTGGTGGACAGTCAAAAAGCCGGCGCGGAAGCTATCTCGGCAGCGCGCGCCCAGACTATTCTGGAGCACTGAAGAAATGAACCCCGGAGAGCATGTAACCTCGTGTGTTGCGCCCATCGCCACCTCTTTCGCCGGCGCGGCGCGAAAGGAATCCCGTCCGCGCACGCCGGCAATCATTCCAGAAGTCTGAAGAAATTACTCATTGCTAAAGGAGAGCGCATAGCCTTCAGCGTGCTAAGTGATCCTCTCTCGACTTCGCTCGCGCGCAGTCGGTGGTAGTGCGGAAAGAACAGGCTCAAATCCTCTGAAAAATCAGTGGTGACGCGAGCTCGGCGCGAGCATGAGAGTACAATTGTGCGCCTCATACTCTATGTGCGCGCCTGCCACAGGGTGTTTCACCTAAGGCTTGACTTAAAACAGTTTTTAAAATAGGCTTTCTGAGTTAGAAGAACGCTTTTTTCGGCATAGCATTTTCAGCAGTGTAGTACATCAGAATACTGCTTATACATGCTAACTAGCAGGATGGTTAAATAATATGGAATAGCTGACTTTGTAACTACTGCCGTTAGGTTCCTTAATTACTGCGTGGCGTGTAGCTCGCCGTAAGTAATATCCGTATCACTTTTTTTTATTTCAAAAATGCGGTTACTCTCGGCACTGTGGCCTAACAAATTATGGCTCTTTCCACGAGTTACGTGCTCTGGAGAGGTTGCTTTGCCTGCAAGCTTCTGGAAAGCGCATAAATTTTGGCGCGATGTAGGCGGCATTTACTGGCAGACGGCGCCGAAGGCAACCTTGTTTTCTGGATTAAAAAACTGATATGGATACTACTTACGGTAGGCTAAACGTATCTCAGTAATTAAGATGCATGACAGTAATAGCGGAAAAGTTATCTTTCCAGAATTAGCTAACCAACCTGCTGTTAGCCCGTCTTAGCAGTATTCTGAGGTACTAAACCGATGACAATGATGCCCTTGAAACAAGTCTTCTAGTACAAAAAGCCTATTTTTAAAATTTGTGCAAAGCCTTAAGTGGAGCACTCTCTATATGAAAGACATTGAGCACTGCCAGTCCTTGCCGCAGTTTAAGCTTTGGTGAAGCGCGCCTGCTGGACTCCCGTATACGACACCACTCGCCCAGGAAGGCAGCGTGCGCCGGAGGGAAGGCCCCGTCATGATCCTACGGTCGCCAGACAGTGGCAGTGCCAGATAAACGTATTGTGTTTTGTTTCCTTGCCTCTCATCTGTATTAGTGCAGTCACTTAGGTGCAACACCTTTGTTGTTTATTAGTCTCTCTTGCGTGTTATTTTGTACAAGTTACATCGAAAACATAGCGCGAAAAGGACACGGGCGACACAGAACTGGACGGCACAGAACTGGATGGACGACACAGAACCGTCGCGTTCTGTGTCGTCGGTGTCGTTTTTGCGCTATGTTTTCTAAGAACTGTTACCATCTAGCCCAAAGCAAGCCAAGATGCATTATTTTACAAATCACTTTGTATGCGCTCGCATGAGTGATTAGAAGAGATGAGGCTTGGGCATGTTGGTAAGACATACTTAAGGAAAAAAATAGCGCACACGAGAAGACGGGACAAGCGAGGAGACACAGACAAGCGCTAACTTTGGATTTACCGGATGAAGTTAGCCGGACTTCGCGCTTTGGTCCCAAGAACGCTGTCGAGTCAAGGAAAGACGCTGCGGAACTACTGGCCTGTGTTCGTAAGGTGGCTAGGCGAGCGGACGCTGATGAGAAGGACGCTTGTCTGTCGCAAAGTCTCTGCGAGCTCGAGCGCTGTAAACTGGAGCGTCCTAAAGTTCGGTTTCAACGTTTGTCGACCCTCCTCAAAGACCACTCGTAATGTGTGCTCCCCGCCGACAAGGAACGTGGATTTGCTGTGCTTGGACACGATTTGTTTCGTGTAAAGGCTTCGGAGGCTGTACAGACTGTGTTCAAGCAGATGAAACGCGTACCGCTAACAAAGGTGATGGCGCGGGCAAAAAAGCTTTGCGACAAGCTTAGCCTGACGAACGTCGTTAAGGGCATAGATTAGAGCGACAAAGATACACTGGAGATGTTTTTCTCGGCTAAGACACATAAGATAGAATGCCCATTTCTCGTCATTATCTCAGAGTCTGGCTCGTGGCAGAAGTGCGTTGCGGACTACCTGCAATCCAATTTGAAACTCCTCACTGTGATTGATCCTTTCCTAACCAAGGATTCTGCAGCCGTTATTGACTTCCTCAAAGCCAATGACCAGAAAAACATTGCTGCTTTTTCAGTAGACCTAAAAGATTTGTTTTACTCGTTGCCCCATGAAGGGCTGCTGTCTTGCGTCGAGGATGCTATCGACAATAGCGGCGCTGTCGACTTTCAAAATGCTTGTGGCGTGAGCACCGAAGGTTTTTTAGAGCTTTTATCCGTTTACCTTACTTCTACTTTTGTTACCTTTGACAATAACGTTTTCCTGCAAAAGCAAGGTGTTCGCATCGGATCCTGCATCGCACCGATTTTGAGTGACTTGTCTTTAGCTCGTTGTGACAAGGCTCTTTTTGAGCGACTAACTGATCTAAAGATTTTAAAGATTTTTCGTTATGTGGATGACTTTTTAATTCTATTTGACCTGTCTGTTTTTACTGACCCTTTTGTCGGACGATCTAATCTTCTCGTTAGTAGTCACCCTATTGTCACGCGCATTTTAAATTATTTTGTTGATTGTTTTTACCCGTTGACATTAGCGTCTGAAATGCCTGAGCATGACAGCATTAGGTTCTGAGACCTGCGGCTGCGGTTTCGAAAGGACCATGCCTGTTGGATATACGAGCCCAGGGCTAACAAGTCCCCTTTGCCATACAGTTCAGCGCATTCTAAACTTGTCAAAAGAAATATCGTTCTTTCGTTCCTGACCAATGCTCTTGACAAGTCCTGCCGGCATACGTTCGAGGAGGGTTTAAACATGCAAGTTACAAGTTTGTAGGGCGCGGGCTATCCGACTCACGTGATAGCTTCGGTTGCTGAATGCTTGCATCGCAAAAGGAAGGAAGCTTCTCGCCTGAGTCATGACTCATGAACAAAGAGCAGGGGACAGGAAAAAGAAAAAGGATAGAAGAGAGAAAGAGAAGTTGGCGGTGATACCTTACATGCATAAGGTATCAGACAACCTCAAGAAGGTGGGTCAACGGTCTCATGTTAAGGTCGTGTTCACGGCTCCTGAGAGGCTGGGGAGATTTTGCAGAATGAGTTGCCCGGTCAAAGAGCGTAGACCCGACTTTACTATCAGACATAGGCAGACCTACGTCCATTGTCGGCTGGGGGTAGTATACAAGATCCCCTTGTCATGCGGTAGATTCTACATCGGGCAAATGGGCAGATGCCGCAACGTACGCCTAAAAGAGCATGCGAAGAAAGTCAGAGGTGGTGTCGACGGGCATCTGGCTTTGCATTGCAAGACATGTGACTGTGACCCTCCTTGCCGCCCGATTTTTGAAGATACTGTAATCTTGTACAATCACCGCGACCAACTTACCAGGGAGATTGTTGAAGCGTCGAACATCGTGCGTTCTTAATCGGATTGCGTCAGTGAACCTTCCGTTAATGTGTGAAAAAAAGAGCTTGCATATCTAGCACGATAAGCAGATGGCTGCCGAGGGGGTGTGTGTCTTGTTGATGTTATCTTCGTTCTTGTTCTTTGTTGCCTTTCTGGATATGTGTATATATGCTCCCGATATTGCAATAAACCGTCTGTTGAAAGTTAGCGCTTGTCTGTGTCTCCTCGCTTGTCCCGTCTTCTCGTGTGCGCTATTTGTTCCCTTAAGAGTGATTAGAGACTCCTCCGTGTCGTCTCTTTGCTCTACAAAGTTTTGTTTGTGAACATTCTGCTCCGACCCATTCTCTGACTTGCGATCGGCGAAAGCTGGTCACCACAGGACCACGCCGCGTCTCACTTGGTAGCTGGTTTCTCGCACAGCTCGCCACGCTGAGTCGAGGGCACTTTGCTTCAGACCAAAGCCGCTCCCCCCACACGGTCACCAGGTGTATGGGAACGCATGCTACTAGTGCACGAAGGTGACCCACAAACAGATGAGACCGAGGACAACTCGGTCGCCTTTTAAGCACAGCTGGCAGAGAGGGATGTCCTGCAGTTTTGAAAAAGAAAAACCGTGCGGCAATCTGGACAATAAACATGCCAGCAACACCTTATCCAGACTCTAGGCGAAGAAATACATTGTCTCCACAGATAGGCTTCTATTGACTGCGCCAAACAAAGGGCGCGATACTTGCATGCTCATTCAACCAAATAAGTGCACTTTGGGCGGGCGTCAAGATCATCGTTCCTGACGCCATTGTGTATTGCCACAATGTATGCAGGCACGACAGCTGCCGCAACAATCAATATGTCGTCCTCATTGTTCTTAACTGTTGGCCGGCCAAACCGCTTGGCGTCCGCAAGTCTTCAATCATCTCGAAAGGCACGGATAATTCTGCCCACCGACGTCTTCGACCTACCAGTCCTTAAGCATATCTGACGCCGCGGTACACCCTCCACAAAAAGCGTGGCGATTAATCTTCGGTCTTCAATCGGACCACATAGTGCCATTTCAGTAGACGACCCACCTTTGTTCGCCGTTCCACGTTTTCATGCCCTTAAAAGGTATCCCAGTCCCATGACAAGTCCGAATACCTGCCGAGCCGATGAAGGTAAAAGAATCGCATGACAACCACATTCTAGTCGAATCACTGAAAACCAGCTCGTTAATTATGTAGAGGAATTTTCATGCTGATGCAGTGTTCTTCTCGGGAGCCTTTTTATGTTTTATGTTCTTTTTTTGTCTCGTTGCTATCCATTGTTCAATTAGAGCAAAGTGAGCAGCAAACGCTTCACCCTTGTCATGCGCCCGCCTATGTGCGAGCGTGACGTAGTGAATAAAGAAAGCGAATCATACCGCCAAACGCATCATGTAATCAGCTAGTCAGCTCCGAGCGATAAAAAGATACGGCTGCGAGCATGAAAGGAAGTGCACGCGCACTGCGATGTGTCGACCCCAAAAGCGCAATGTCAGACGGGGCAGCGATGCAGTTTTATCTGATTCTGGCCGCCTGCAGCATGTCCCGACTTATTTTGTCGTCTGTTGCACACTAGTCCTAGAAACAATATATCCGCTATATATGGAATTAACTTTCTGCGTTTCAAATTCGTAAGATAGTCCGGCGAAAATCACACGGTCATGAATCTACGAGCGCTTACGACTTGCCCCAAGTGCCCGTCAATAGCATATCATGGATAGTCTTTAGATAAAACTGTTTGCTGTGGTTAAGCTCTGGTTACACCTGGAGGATTGCGAAAGCAACATCTGCGCGTAGCCATATATTGGCGCGCGACCTACATTGCCCACACTGTCGCCGTTTCGCGTGCTCCTGCACGACCATACTGCACATGCACGGGGAGCAAGTGACATCACTACGCACAGCTGGCGTGCCGGCGACCCCAGCACGCTAGCCGTGCGCAGCTACCGCGCATGCGCAACTGAAGAGCGCGGCCGCGGCACCTCTGAGTCATCCGCGCAGCGATGGCGGCTGCGATCCAGCTGTGCCAGTTCCAGTGCAAATCAATTGCCAGTATATCTATTGCCAGTATATCTATTGCCACTAAATTGCCAGTGCAATTGTGCCAGGGCCAATTTACTAGGCAAACAATAGGCGTGTTGGGGAGCTTTTTAAACGGTACACTTAAAAGTGCTTATTGCCACCACAAACACGAAAATTTACATCAATATGATCAAATGAGCAAAATGTTTACTCAAGAACTGTAATTGTGCATGGTTGTTTATTTTGCAAAAAAAAAAGTTTTGGAATTCTGACATTGAAATTTTTCACAGCTTCTTTCTTTCACGATATAAATATATATTTTAACAAAACATTTACTGTTATTCAGGTTTTCTAGTTTAGTAAATGGGCAACGCCTAAATTGATAAGTCCTGAGTGCTGCAGCACAGCGTTTCTGACTGTTGATCAGAGAGTTAACAAAGTGAACTAACGTTGCGTTTTCATCACCTGAGTTTTAAACTTTCGTTGCGCAGTACCAGTTTCGAAATGTACCTTGTTCCTAGCCTCTCGGGTCGCTTATTTGATGTGCTTTATAAAGCCGGTCGTGTCAAAGTCCTTCATCTTCTACCTCTTCCATTTGGCAGAACCACGAAAGCAGGTTCTTGTTATCAAGTTGTTGTTCACGTGCTTTTGCACAATATCACAAAATACGGCTTGCACAGCACACTCGTTTGCTCAAAATATTCGCTTCTCACGCAGAATTCGAAGAAAAACGGGAGTAAGTGTTTTGGCAATGTGTTCAGAAAGCGGCAAGCAGCTTCCAGATTTCTTGAAGTCCAAAAACTAGGCTGCGTCTAGTAAAACCACTGATAGCGGTTCAACACTAGCGCACAGCGCAATTGTACCAGAAATAGAACTATTTAAACGTAGAATCTTTTCCTCCAGGGTGTTGTGTCTAGTTTCTAAACGGAACAGATGCTTTAGGACATCCTTTGTTTATTTTGCAAGAAAAGAAGCTCCCAAAATCAAGCCTGACTCAAGTCACACTTCTTTAAACTGGGACTAGGTGCGGTCGGAACCATTTTGGGGATGTTTTTCCAGTGCATACAAGCACGCCATTTTGAGGGTGTGTTCCTAAGGAATCCGGTCATATTTAAATCGCTAAGTCCAAAATGCTTTTATTTATTTTATTTTTTTTAAACATACTGCAGTCATTGAAGACTAAGCAGGAGGGCAATACAGATCATAAGTAAACGCAATTCAGCGCCACCTTTAGGAAGCAATCACAAAAAACCAACACAAGCAATCATAAGCAATCAAAGGGTATAAAACGCGCAGCATGCAGTGCAAACACACAAAAAGAAGGAAAAAGAAATGAATCAGCAAAAGCGAAGATAACATCAACCCAGAGCTTTTCGTACACGTTCTTCGAAAACATTTACATCATGCGCGGAAAAACTTCTACTGGGAGTGCATTCAATTGTGAGACAGTGCGTGGAAAAAAATGAGTTCTTAAACATGTTAGTACGCGCAAAGATTGGTTCCAGGTTGTAAAGATGGGTGTGCCGAGTTTGACGGGTGTGCCGAGTGTGCCGAGTTTGGGTGTGCTGAGTTTGCCGAGTTTGTGCCGAGTTTGGGCCGAGTTTGTGCCGAGTTTGTGCCGAGGGTGTGCCGAGTATGGGTGTGCCGAGTTTGTGCCGAGTTTGACAACACTGCCTGCCATCCCGCCTTAAACACCTGTTCATCTATTTTATCAAAGTGACTTCATTCCATGTGAGATGTCAGAACCGGTTTCACAGCGTTCGCACCAATTCTTCTTTTCTTGTCATGAAATTCTACTGTGTATGTTTTCTACTCCTAATTTGTGGAGATCATCAAAACTCCTCTGGCACAAAAGTTCTGGGAATTAATTTTCAATTTAGCTGAACTGGACAACATCAAACATCCTAGCAAGATGGCTAATGCTGCTGCTCCAGAAATCAAGGTAAAGCCTACCGAATTACTTCAAGTTAAGCAAAGCGAACGAAGCGGAATCACAGAACCCCTGCGAAAAGGAACAAAATGTACAAGAAGCTTTGGTGGGTCCATTAAAGCTTCATTGAAGTCCATGACCGAGTCCGCATAAACACTCTTGCGCCTTTTGTTACTGATTTTTTTTATTTATTTACAGAATGCTGCAGACCCTAAGATGGGTCCAAGCAGGAGGCGCAAAATCACAAAAAAAAGAGGCGTGGCAGATTACATAGCACAAAAATAAAACTGTAATAGAACATAGTAAAGAACAAGGAAAAAAAACAACTCAGCAATTATCATAAGTAATTTTGTTAATGGCATCCATGCTGTTTACAGCCTCAGGCGGGAGTTCGTTCCATTGAGTTATTGTGTGAGGAAAAAATAAGTATTTAAAAGCATTGATTCTAGCGCTGTAAGGTGTTAGTCATTCCGTGTGACGATGTCGTGTCAGTGGCGTTGTGATCGGTTTAAGAAATAAATCTGGGCTCATGGAAAGTTTGTTATTTTTGAGTAGGAAAAGAAATTTCAATCGTTGAATTTTTCTTTGTGTTTGCAATGTCTGTATGTTGTTTTGTGACATAAGAGTGGTTGGAGAGTCAGTAGAACGATATTTATTAAAGATTACTCTGACACACTTTCGCTGCATCATTTCCAGTGCCTCAATGTTATGTTTTGTGTAAGGGTCCCAGACGGTGCATGCGTAATCAAGTTTCGGTCAGATGAAGGATGTATAGGCTAGAAGCTTTGCACTAGAAGGGGCACCTTTTAATCTATGCCTAAGAAAGCAATGTTTCCGAAAGGATGACGTACATATGTTGGCTATATGTTTGTTCCAGCTAAGGTTATTGGTTACAGTAACACCTAAGTATTTGTATTCGTTAACTTCCTCAAGCGAATGATTTGTAAGGGCATACGGAAATGATAGGCTACTTTGTTTATTGCTCACTTTCATAAAGACTTTTGTCATTGTTAAGCTCCATCTCCCATCGACTGCACCATGAGTGAATGCTGTGAAGGTTAGAATTAAGGATGACCTGGTGTTCGTAGGATGTGACTTCATGAAATAATACACAAACATCGCCAAAAAGCCTGATTTGCACTGGTTCACTAATTACATCCACAATGTCATTGATGTAGACCAAGGATAGTAATGGTCCAAGCACACTTCCTTGCGGAAGGTAATTGGAACAATGGGCATCAATACTGACGAACTGGACGCGGTTAGAAAGGTAAGCAGGCACCCAGAAAATTATGAAAGAAGGAAGACCGATATTTTCAAGCTTATATATTAGTTTGGCATGAGAAACAAGGTCAAAATCTTTCTTAAAATCTAGAAAAATGACATCCATCTGCAATGCTTTGTTTAGAATGTCAGCAAAGCTATGTACAACACAATTTAATTGAGTGACGGTCGAAAAGCCCTTTCTAAATCCATGCTGGTGTGACGATAGAATGTCTTTGTCATTTAGAAAGGAAGTTATATGAGTGGCTACAATGTGTTCGATTAGTTTACAAGAAGAAGATGTAAGTGATATCGAACGAATATTAGTAACAGGTGAGGCTGTACCTTTTTCAGTATTGGCAGAATCCGCGCAACTCTCGAATCCGTGGGAACAGTGCCGGTTGATAGGCTGGTATGAAAGATTATGGCTAGAAATTCGGATAAAAGTTCATCATAACGGCGCAAGAACATATTTGGAATTCCGCGTGGACCAGGAGAAGACAAGGAGGCGCGCAGAATGAGCAGGTACATATCATTCCTTTTTTATTTTTCCTTTTCACAGATAAATCTGTGAAAACGAAAAACAAGATTTTTTAAGCAAAGTTATTCGCCAGGTCCACAGCGAAAAACATAAAATTAGTTAGAGTTTAGTGGAATGGATCTAAAAACTTCGTCAGCCGGGCAAGAAATGGTATAAGGCCTGCGACCGTTCACTCGCAACGCTATAATGAAAATGTCACCATCATCATCAGCCTGCCTAAGCCCTACGGAGGGTACTGCCTGAAAAAAAAACAATACTAAGCACTGGCTGAATGTGTGTACCGAGAAAAATGCCACACACTAATGTTACAATAATGGCCATAAACTCCGAACATTAGTAAGGTCCTGCCGTAAAACAACGATAGCCGACCAATCATTCAAACTAAATAAAAGAACATATTTTATTATTCTGACGGCTGATCAGTGCTTGGTACTTTTCTGCGAATATTACTACCAGTAAGACGGAGTTTCATGATATCCTCCATTTCATTAGTAAAGCGCTCATCCTTTAAAAAAACAGGAGTAAATTTACTTCTTCAAGTACTGTGGGAGCATGCCTACCAGGGACAATGTCAATAGCAGTAGCGAATGATATGTACTTGCTATATTTGCGATATTTTATCCCTATCTATAAATGCGATATTTTATCCCTATCTATAAATGATGATATGCTTAAGTTCAGCAGTGAAAGCTAGATTCCTGCACATGGGAGTTGCAATTCATCCAATTCTGGAGACTTACAATGCAACACGAACTTTTAAAAGAAATAATTATACAGAGGTGTGTCAGATATTGAAAAGTTTATTTGAATTGAGATAAGAACACCAATCAGAAATGAGATTACTGTAAGTTGCAGATCCTACACGGTTCCTCACAATTACAAGATTACAAGATTAATGGAGTTTCATTAGACAATGTTTCATCTTATAAATATCTGGGTAATCACATCACTAAACTTTCCTGGCTCATGCACATAGAATATGTTATTAACAATGAAAACCGTGCCCTTGATTACATACGCACAAACTTCTCTAAGGCTCCATCCCATTTGAAGTTACTTTTATATCAGACACTAATACTGCCAGAGCTAGATTATGCATCATCAATATGGGACCCTCCACGACTAACTTTAATCGATGCTATAGAATCTATTTAGAATCGGTCAGCTCGCTTCATCCTTTTCAATCATTCTCGCACGGCTAGTGTTTCTTTAATTAAAACTAAACCTGGTCTGACTAATCTCGCAGTTCGCAGAAATATTTCACGCCCCAGTCTTTTCAACCGCATTTTCTTTCATAACGAGACTCTACAACAACATTTTTTTTCTTCTATACCATCATGCGTGTCATCACGTGTTGATCATCCGCATAAAGTTTCCATCCCAACTTGTAAAACGAATGTGCTTTTTAATTCTTTCATACCGAAGACTAACACTGAGTCGAACAACCTTCCACCCCATATTGCCTGCTTTGAAGACGCGTCACCTTTCAAGCCACTTATCACCAAGCATATCATTAAACAAGCATCTGCATTCACGGTTTTTGCCTTTTGCCTGTACTTTTTACTGCGCATTCTTATTTCACCCACCCCCTCCATAACGCCCTGCGGGGCCTGATGGTATTTTAATAAACAAATAACTATGTGACTGCGCTTGAGTTGCAGCTTCCTTTTTAAGTCCACGTTTATTTAGCCGCGGGGTCTTTCACCGTATATCTTTGATGCAAGAAGGAGGAACAGTACCGAGGGAGGGGTTAACATTCCCCCGCGCGAGTTGAATGTACCATAACTCAAGTAAAAGCCGCCTGCGTGGACGAGGGTCGATGTTCAGAACAATGGTTTCCTCGAACTCAGTCTTGTGGTCACACGCCTTGCAGTGCTCGGCTAACTCTCTTCGATCCCTGTTCATTGTTTCACATCCGATTTCTTGTTTTTCATTGTCTCGGAGAAATTCTTCGTTTCGCCATATTAAGATGCTGAGAACTTCGAACAGGGTATGATGTTTACAGCGCCTTGGGCTTTTTATTTCGGGCCTCGATCTTTTGTGTGGTGGTACAGCGTCCGACGGTGGAAATCGGTTTGCGTGTCGTTGATTTCCTTTCCCTGAACAAGAGCTAATGCTTCACTGACGGCTTTTACATAAGGAATGCCAACGCGTTATTGCCGATGGCACGTGCTTGGGCGAGGGGTAGAATAATTTTTGTTTTTACTTAGTCTTTTTTTATTCTGGATAATAGGCTGAATGAAATAGGCAGAGTGTTTTTTCACAGGTCAGAGACAATTTGGAAGTTTCACTTCTTTTTTCTTCTGGAGCGGGACAGGCGCTGTCCGCTCTTTTCAATGAAGTTCTTGCGACAGATGTGGCAAATGGTATGGTTGGAGCCGAATCAGAGGCACTGTCTCTTGTGGCTTGGCTTTCTTTACAACGAGAACCGTAAGCCTTTCTTGTGCGTTGTGAGCAGAACGTCTAGAAATAGAAGGCTGCCCTGGCGTTCATCTCGACGTAAACTGAATGGCTGGTTCCATGGAATTTAGGTCAAACGCCTCGTTTTTCTGTTGTGCGGAGTGGTTTGCGTACATTGTGAAAACAATCACTCTGGCGTTTCGTCTACTACGTCATCGGTCCGTGCAGTCAGCAGACCACCCGCTGTTCCCTAGCTGTCACTAGCGTTATCCGAATGTTCACCAGTAGTTCACCACGGCATGCGCTACACAGTGGTTGTAGACGTATTGTGCGTGTGTTGTCTGTCTGTTGCGGGAAGTGCACGCATGTGTGAGCCTGTGTCACTCGGACTACAGTTCATATGCTTTGTTTAAGTCAGCTCCCGCGTATAAGGCGGCGGCGATAACTCGTTGCTACTTGTAATGCGTTTATTCCAAGTCTCCGGCGATCTAGTTCATATTTATAAAATAACTGCCAGTATTTATTTTTCGGCGATTGCTTCACTCTATCAGGAGGCCCTATTTGCAGTCTCGACTTTTGGGCCTCCTGATGTATATACCCCATAACCATGTACTGTAAATATGAAATAAACTTGATTTGATTTGAAAAAAAAAAATATTAGGGCGATGAAGAGCATACGTAGGTAAAACCATGCAGGGGAGAGACATGCCGTGGGCGAAGAGAGATTTCATAAAACAAGTAGACGCGTAAGCATTTGTGTTAGTTGAGGGCATTTCGTTACAGCATCATATCCATCTGATGTGAGAACCAATTTCGGAGCGTCTAGCTATATGTCTGGCTCTTGGACGCGCCAAGCTGAATTGTATTCGTTCCTAATAAGGTCTCGTCTAAATTTTTGGTTGGGCTCTGTTATTATTATTCCTCTCTTGTGGGAGCTTTTGTTTGGTTTTTGTGCTTGCGGTCATGATCGGCAAGCGCCAAGGAGTCGAAAAGTGTTGGTACTTCAGAACAGTGAATATATTGCAATTATGCATTCATTTTTTTTTATTTTGTTTGCCAGCCTTCATGTATGGTATAAAGAGCATGACTCTGAGGCCATTTGCCACATGTGTTTGTTGTGTCGACGTCTGGGATAATGTATCGTTGAAAAAAATACTTTATGAAATAAAAATGCTCATGTACATTGAATTTGAATGATGTCTTAGGCTACATTGAGAAAAAATTATTCCAAGCGTTCATTACGCAGAGGAAATTGACTTTGCGTTTCTTTTTGTGCACCACTAGTAAAATGCGCATCTATGCTGTGACATTGCTAGAGGGTAGAACAGCAAATCGCAAAAAATTAGGAGTCACTTTGGCGACTAAAGTGGTGCAAGGCGAAAGCCTGAGTACAGCATTCTGCCACGAATGTGGTTGTGAATGATGATTCAAGTGCTACCAGCGAATGACGCGTCCATTGGCTTTCTGCGTGTGTTACTGATGTGTGGTTAACACGTTAAGCTTCGCCTGTAAGAGTGGAACGCGACAGCGTCTTGCAACGCTGCCAGGGAGTCCACAGAACGCCATCGCCAATTCGGCTGTACGCCTTGCTGGACGGTAAATTTATTTTTTGAGGAAGGGAAATGTATCTCTCTCGCATATCTGGGTGGACACCTGCACCTCGCCGTAAGGGAAAGGGGGAAGATGGGAGTGAACGAAGACGCCGTATTAGCTAGACGCGCCTTTGTTCATTCCAAACCATTCAGCTGGCATTACGGAGTGGCTAGCGTGCTCGTATCGCACTCCGGAGACCCTGGTTCGATTCCCCAACTCGACCAATTTCGTTCTCGGTTTTATTGATTTATGCGGTCTAACTAGAAAGGCTAATTAGGCTATTTCATATTTATATCATTGTATTTCTGTCCATCGTGTTCTGTCATTCACCTGTCAAATGTTGGAACTGTCTAGGATGTTCGACACAACGTATATGAAACGAGCAACGTCGAACTGAGTGGGGAAGTGCGTGGTGGTGGAGCGAACGCGGCTTCGTACTTATCTGTTTTTTCAGCAGCGTATCCTTCCGCGGACGCTGTTGTCGCTGCGACGCGCGTCTTTCTTTTCTTTTCCTCTGTCTTCTGACCTCTTCATTCTCCTCTATCTTAATTAGGCTAATTGATTAATTAAGTAATTAACTAAACTCAGTCCCACTTAGTTGGAGCATCACTATACGATCCCTTTGATTGGTTGCATGGTTACTAGCCAAAGTACAATTGGCCCAATTTGAAATTCGCGCACTGTGACGTCACGAGCATTTCGACCAATTGAAAAGCGTGACATTTTCTGTCGACAACTCCTGCTTACAACGATGAGGCATTAAAGGCTTCCGCCTTAATAACTCTTGGGAGAGCTGCATTGGTGGACACTTTAAACATGAAACGCAGCATTGAAATAATCTACACTACCATGAAACTAATACTGCAGGCTACTCATGCTCTTCAACTTCTCTAAATAATCTCAAAAGCTATGGTCACGCTTATAACGCATCAAACCAGTGCTTGGATGCCAGAAATTCTCTGTTGCTGTGCTACTATGAGCGCTGTCGCCCCTCGATATTTCTGTAGCCTTAATGAGCGGCTCTTGGAGTGGTGAATCAGAACTCATTGCTGGCGTCGGTGACATATGAACACATACTATGAGCATAAATTTGGCATTGCGGTTCAAAAACAAAAACTTGTTTATAAGTTTGTTGGTCCCGAGTGCTGTATCAGAAGTCATTAATGTCACGGTCAGCAGCCCGAATGCTTGCTTTGAAGCTAAATATCGTAGTCAAGACTAAAAACTCAACACTTATCAATTTTTTTTCTCTCACTGCTGTCGACATTTGTCCTACAGAACTTTACAGAAAGCTGACTTTGTTTAAAAGCAATGCTTTAAAGCGAATGAAAGCAGAAGAGTTGCTTCGGAAGCAAAATTAACCATACATCATGATCGAAGTTAGGCAGTAAACAAGGACCGAAAGAGGAGAAACGGCGCAGCCAAACTAGGTATTTTTCTAGCAATTTGTTCACTGGTACAATGTGAGATGTTCATATCTGAAAAAATATAGATCCTGTGCTAGGACGCTCTTCAACGTGTATGACGAATTTGGTTCCCTCTTTCTTTCTGCTGTATTTTGACAGGAGTTCTGTCTCTATACACAGTGTGAGTGAACTGAAGCTTCACCTGCGAGTGAATTGTGTCTGGCCGTGTTCCTTGTTTTTTCACTGCGCACCTCCTACTTTCTGCATGCTTTATGAAATGCTTTGAACTTGCGTTTTCCATGAATGCACGTTCGGATTCTTCGGTCAGTTGAAAATTCTCTGTTGAGCTACACTATTGATCGCAACCACGTCCGTCATGGGGACCAAATATGGATATCATACATCATTTGAAGGTATTGCTGAGACATTAGAGATTCTTAACTGTCCACTATTTAGATAAGTGCGGCGGTTGCTATGCTACACAATATGTTAAAGGGACACTGAGGAGAAATTGAAGTTGGTTTGTATCAATAAATTAGCAGCTTCTGATTACAAAAACGCCAAACTCGCAAGTACAAGCGTGATAACGTCATAGGACAAGACAGCGTTGCTAAAACCAGTGGTTCTATCACGTTCAAGAAGAACAGCGCGAAAAGACAAGGACCACAGGAAGATACACAAAGACAAGCGCTGACTTTCAACTAAAGATTTATTGCTCGGAACGTGGAAATAAATACGTCAGGCTCTAAGCAACAAAAAGAACACGTAGGGTTGATACACACTTGTCCACGCACACAAAAAATACCAAACAGATACAGCAGCATTACTTCCTTGCAGATAGAAATTCTAATTCTTTCTTTGACAACGATAAGGAGGGACTACTGATACATGCGTCATTTAGCCGGGCGATTTCAGCAGCTTCAATGATTTCTCGAGTCAGCGTATTGGGGTGTCTACTTAACACTTTTGTTTGTTGGAAGAATGGTTGGCACGTTTTGCTTTCGCAATCTCGGCAGTGGATGCCGAGGTGCCCTTTAACAGTATTATAAACAGTGATATTATGTTCTCTCAGGCGCTCGTTCAGGCATCTGCCCGTCTGGCCAACATACTGTTTCCCGCACGAAAGTGGAATAGAGTAAATGACACCTTCTTGGCATGCAACAAACTGATTTTCATGCTTTATGGAACACTTTTTTGGCGTGAATTCATCATTCACTTGTTTACACAATTTCCCAAGCTTTTCGGGAGCCGAAAAAAGAACTCTTACTTGAGCTCGGTTGCCTATTTTCTTTAGCTTATGGGAAAATTTATGAATGTAAGGAACAACTGTTGTCTTTGCTTTTACCTTGGCAGACTCTGTCAGATCATTCTTGTTGTTTTTGCTTAAACTTGCGAGCACCGATTCAGAAACGGACACGAGCAGTTGCTTGGGATATCCTGCCTTTACAAGGCGATCAGTTTGCTGGTTGAAACTGTCTTGTTGAGCGTGAATGCAAGATTTATTTAGAGCGTTGTAATAGCATGACTTAGCCACGGCGCGTTTAACTAACTTGGAATGCGACGATGCGAATGGAAGTAGAGGCTTGTTGCTTCGCGGTTCAAACGACCAGCAGGTATGATTCGGCGTAAAGCTGAGTCTAAGATCAAGAAATCTAATCGTATTATTTTCAGGAACTTCGGAAGTCAACGTGAGTGGATGAAGGCACTGGACAAAAATATCTTCAATCTCTTGCTTGACTGGTTCAAAATTATGGACATCGGTGTCTAACAGAACAAAGAAATCGTCAACAAACCGAAAACAGCGCAAAGCTTTTGACCCTTCTAATTGTCGTTGGAGCCTTGTGTCCTTTTGTGCGAGCAACAGATCACTAAGCACGGGCGCTATGCATGAGCCGATGCAGACTCCTTTCTTCTGCAGGTAAAGAACACCATCCCAGATAGCAAATGTTGAATTTAAATACACTTCAAGCAGTTCTAGGAACCCTGAGACTGAGATGCCTGCCTCATTTTGGAAGGCAACAACGCCGTGTTTATCGATGCATTCTTCGATACATAAAAACAGCTCATCATGCGGCAGTGAATAATAAAGGTCTTTTACATCAAACGAGCAAGCCATGAGGCCTTTGTTCTTATGGGTTTCTAAAACCTGAATTACGTCCTGTGATTTTTTCACCAGAAAGGGATCGTCTAAGGTCAATGAATTTAAAATCTTCTTAAGAAACACTGCTACTGATTTTTGCCACGCGCCGTTCTCAGAGACGATTACACGGAAAGGACATTCCGGTTTGTGCGTCTTGGCATTAAAGAAAAGCTGCAAACTGAGTCCTTTACATTTGTCAATTGAATTTGCCAAGACATCAAGGTTATGTTTTTTACATGTTTTTTTTTGGCTTTTGCCTTGATCTTAGCCAGAGAAACCTTCTTTGCTGCATTGAAGGACGAAAGAATGGCTTCTCGACCCTTAGTTACATATAGATGCGACGGTAGCACAAGGAAGCCTCCTTCCTTATCCGCGGGAAGTAAACGCAGCGAATGTTCCTTCAAATAAGACACAGTTCTCTTAACTGGACCGGAATTCCCTGGTCCCTTACAACGTAGCAACGCATCGACTCCTTCGGACCCTACGTGTTCTTTTTGTTGCTTAGAGCCTGATGTATTTATTTCCACGTTCCAAGCAATAAATCTTTAGTTGAAAGTCAGCGCTTGTCTTTGTGTATCTTCCTGTGGTCCTTGTCTTTTCGCGCTGTTCTTCTTGAACATGGCATACTAACTCGCCCAAGCATCAGTCCTAACGAGGTTCTATCACCACTGGGACACGAGAAGTCACGAATCACTAAGGCTAACAAAGGAAGGTTGCGCGGTTGAATACTGAAGTAAGTTTTGTTTTGAAAACAATAGTGCGCTTTTATCACACAAGGAAGACCGACAAAAGAAAACCCGAATGTTGTAAGCAAAGAAAATGAATACTTAGCGGCGCCACAGGCGGCCAGATGAGTTTCGGTATATCATGGCGCTTCGCGTCTGTGCGCTCTGCATGCCCGCGTGGTTTCGTTTCTGAAGCGCCTCAATTTACAAGCGCGGAACAGCAGAGGAACTCCAAGTGCGGCTCCAAATGCTAGTTAACTTTTGAAGGAGCCTGTTAAGGTTAGCCAGATGATCGCCACGGTCGATGACAAACTACGATGTCACGATTTTCGTTGATCGTAGAAGGCAGTTTGCAGTGTAAAGATCACCCTGAGTCTTCGTACGCTCGCCCGGCAGAACGTTCCCGGTTGTGCCAGTCAACTTCCAACTACTTGACGCTCTTTGGGGCTGAGGTCGCTGAAGTGCAGGCCGGAGTTATTAGACACTTTTAACATACCGTGTACCGTGCTCCCGTTACCGGTGCCTAGGTTCCAGGAGCCCGCACGCAACCAATGAGCACGCGCAAATGTCCTTGACGTCGCCAGATGGCGCCTCGTACCCGGCAGCTACGCGCGCGCCTGGAGCATCGGGACCAATCAGCGCCTGCTCACTCCGCTAGCAGTAACACGTTACACGATATGCTAAAGGTGTCTATTTGCGAGAACTTCGTTGACGACTTCGAGAGCGGGATCCATCGCAACGCTGGCAAAAGGCCAGTGCAAATGTAAATGAAGCGACGGTAGGGACGACCGCGATAGCCGATAGATGCCTTAAACGTGCGCCCGGCGGTAGTTTCCATTTCGGCTGCTACTAGGGCGCACCGCTAGCAGCGAGAAATCACGGAGTGTGCGTTGCGTCATGTTTCACGCCATATGTGACGTCACTTAGTCGTATGTCGTCGTAAGAGAGTCTCAAGTTTGAGTCAGAGCGGCGGGGAAAACTTTGTCAACTTCGAATCCAAATTTCCGATAAACAAATTCATCTTTCCCTGCCGGCCAAGTGGCAACAAAGCCATGAAATGCCGAACTATCGAATTTTGCTATAAAAAGTATTATTAGAGCTCTCCTCACTTATCTTTAACACTGTTACGTTCTTCTGAGCCAGCATGGCACCACAGACATTATTGTTGCGTGCACGAAATGTGTAACCAGTGGGCGCATTCGTTTTGCAGTACGGGACTGTCCGGGACTACTTGCGGACTCCAGTCCGGTGTACGATTTTCTCAGGCAACCCTGAAGCTCCGCCCACCAGTCAGAAAGCGGCCCGCATCGCCATAGCAACGCGTTAATCTTTCGCCTCTGCCAGTCCGCGGTCTACTTGGGGCTGCGGGGAAGGCCGCAGACGACAGCTTCCCGGAAAGTGAAGTGCCACGCTGGCAGCCATATTGGGTTAGTCTCTGTGTGTATTCTGAGTATTTTGCCTGTTCTTGCATGACCATAACGAGCGTTAAACTTTCACATGAACTCCGTAGCTACTCTCTGAGCCATCGGAAGACTAGTTGTTCTTGCATCTCCGTTCTATTTTCTTGAAATTCACCACAAACGGAGCGCCTTCGGAGCTGCGAGCGCGTATTGTTTGCTCGTGTCGTCGAGAGGTTCTTGTTTCCTTGTTTTGTGATATGCTGTCTGCGCGCTTACCTGACAGCATCGCAGGTGAACCACTCGTATACAGGAGCAGTTATAGCGCTTGCTGTCAATATTTTTGCGAAGACTTTCGGCTATCTGCCTATCCGCAGCCAGTTGGGCTACTATGTACGGACTTCGCCGAAAGCAGTAGTGGCGAGCATACCCCCGAAGCTGAGTTCTGTAATGCACCCTACGGTAAGCTGGAAGTATGGTCTTCAAATCGAGTCAGTGATCGCGATCTAACGCACGACGTTGCTTCTGCGTCGTGGTGGCTATGGCTTGAGTCGGCTGCTTGCAGATAACAGCGGCCTGGTACGGGGGGAGCCCGGCTCCGGCGGCGAGACCGCAAGCAGCCGCTGGCAAGTAGTTCATGTGACCATGACAGTGTTTCCTCTCAGAGCGGAAGCCGAGACCTGTCAGCAAGTAGTCTAAGATTGGAAAATCGAATATGCCCAGTGTGCACTAAGGAGCACTTACCGCATATGTCGAGGTTTATCATCCCGACGCTTGATTGTGGTCACGACATGTCGTGTAGTGGTAAGAAAACTGACATCAGCCACCCCAGGCCATTGCTATCTACCAGCGTCAAACGCTACTAGGATGATTCTACATTTCTACGCCGCTGAAGTATACTTGTAATCACTGCGACTAGATCTTCAAACTATACTCGGCGGCCGAACGTCCTCGCCACAATGTCGGCAACGGATGGCGAATGAAAAGGAATGGTGATCAAGCAAAACATACTAGACGCATACTTTTGTTATAACAGCACGCCTCTACATGTTTGCAGTATTTTACTCCAGTATTCGTTGGTGTCTCTCACATCTGATAGACCAACTTGCCCTTGCATAGGCTTTATTTTTACCTTGAAGCACAAAACCGCCTCTTGAGCCTTTACAGTGGTAAAAAATGCTTTATTCGAAATACTACACTTGACAGGCGACAGTTATGTACACTCGTGCTCAAAGTCTTCGTCGACATGGTCTGCCTTTGAGCTACTTGTTGAGCGCTGACTGCATCTTTAGTTACCACAGGTACCTCAAAGGCTGGCACAAAAGTTCGCACCTTGCAGAAGTTTATAGCTTTATTGGTGCATTTATTACTTCACTCCAGGCTTACTTAGCTTAAATGCAAACCCTCTGCCCTAAAGATATCACTGGTGGCGTACATAGTTTGTTTTTACTACAGTATGCATGGTGAGCAAACGATGAGTATTCACGAATAGGATTACGCTATCTTAGATTTTTTTGCGCAACATAGCACTCGCTATCTGTTGTCTGTATTTATTGCGTACTTCTGGAATTGCCACTTCTTTCTTTATGGGTTCACTAGCTGCGTTTAGACTGCGTTCAGATTGTTATGACCTTTACAGAACTGGAGCATCCAAGGTCATCCATGAAAGAAGATGATTTCGCATACTTTTAGTATGATAGATACGTTTGGTATGATAGACTCTGGAGGCCATTGGAAGGAATATCTAGAGCTTGCAAGGAAAAAAGAAGCTTATTGAAAGTGTGCATAGCATGTGACAAATTTTCAGGGACGAAACCATCTACCGTGTCATCAGCAGTGGTATCCTGAAACTTCACATCTGTGGGAAATAGCCATCATGACCCAAGCTGCATGAACATTATGCCCCAACCAACAGTATGAGACTGCATTTTTATTTCCAGTAACTGCAGATGAGGTTGTGTCTACTATCTTATCTCTAACCAGTACTGATGTAGATGGTTTGGAGATTCGGCCACTTAAACATGCTGCTACTATTATAGTCCCTGTTTTAGAGTACAAAATTAATCAAATATTTCCATGCGGCCAATTTCCTCGCCGGCTCCAAGTGGCAAAAATTACTGCCATTTTTAAAGGTGGTGAGAAATGTAACATGTCTAACTACAGGCCAATTTCAATACTCCCTGTATTCTCCAAGGTCGTTTCGATGGTAATACACGTACGAATGAGCTCATTCTTAACCAAGCATCAGATTATGACAGCGTATCAGTTCGGTTCACCAAAAAACGCTCTACAGAAAGCGCCTTGCTAGTGCAGAAACATATAATTCTTAACGCCTTTGAACGCCAATTGTATTCACTTGGAATTTTCATAGACTATTCAAAGGCATTTGACAAAATAAATCACGTTACACAATTAACAAAATTGGAATATTATCGTTTCAGAGGCTGTTTCCTTTCTCTTATTAAATCCTACCTACAATACCGCCAACAAAGGGTGCACATAAATAACTCTTGCTCCAGCTTCAAACCATTGCTACATGGCGTTCCGCAGGGAAGTATTCTCGGGCCCCTACTTTTCAACCTATATATTAATGACCTTGTTAACATAGATTTAAATACATCATTTATTATTTATGCCGATGACACAAGATTATTTTTCTCCCATCACAGTTTACCCCGCTTGTAAAGAAAGCGAATGCAGTGCTTTATGTATTGAACACTTGGTGTCTAAATAATTCCTTATCTATAAACGTCTCGAAGACAAAATCAGTTCTTTTTCGCCCTAAAAATAAACCAGTTAATTCAAATATTGTCCTGCAACAACTTGGTCTTCCAGTCATAGAGGTGGTACCAGTAATAAAAACCTTAGGTGTTCTTTTTCATAAGAATATGCAGTGGAACGCACACACTGACCTCGTTCACTCCAAACTATCCCGAATAGTTGGTATTCTTGCACGTTTTCGTTACTTTCTGCCTAAGCAGATTAAATTACTTTTGTATAACTCTCTTTTCGCATCCACATAATCGTATTGCTACTTAATATGGGGCACAACAACGTACACAAACTTGACCAAAATTTATCGACTGCAGAAAAAAGCTGAGAATTATTTCAAATCAACCCAATGACGCACATACAAAACCTCTTTTTGATGACCTTAGATTACAACCATTACCGAACCTGTTCAATGCACTTCTGTTAAAACGTCATCATGTCTTTCATCTAAATAATAACCCTTTCCTTGAAAACCTTTCGACCCTGTCTCCATTTGCGAAAGCATATAGCACACGAAGCAGTCAGACATGGAAGATTCCTCACACCCATACTAACTATGGCCGCCAAATGCTGATGTACACACTACCACACGCTCTTAAGTCTTCTGATAACACGTCCAAGTGATTTATCAATCAGTGTATGTGTAATTACTCAGGACATTAACACTTGCAATTGTGAACCCGTAATGTTAGCCCGATCACTTCACGTGTTTTTATGATTATGTGTTGCCGTCGCCATATGTATATGGCTTTTCTTTATATCGCTGTCTCTTTTTGTCCACTGCTGTATTGCTCTGTGAACGGGGTGCTGGCCTTTGTCAAGCCATTACAGGCTTTTTGCTAGCACCCCGTAGCATCACGACTTTTGTAACATGATTGTTGATGCTAAATAATTTTGAATTTGAATTTGAATTCCTTGTCGCACAAGGTTGAGAAATAGCTATACAGCTGGCATGTGCGGATTGTGCTCTCAGATTCTATTTGAAGCATACACCAAACATCATAGAAGTTATGCAAGAGGTTAACTGTATATAAACTTCTGAGGGTGCCCCTCAGAATTGTGCCGCGAAAAAAAAAAAATGAGCATATTGGAAAAGTTGTCGCACGAAGCTGAAGCTGTACTTCTCGCAATAAACGCAGAAATATATGCACGCATATTTCGGGTGGTAACATCGTTCACAGAGCATACCTGGGTACTCGTTAGCTTTTTATGCACAAAACAAGTTCTTGGCCTGTCATTACAGTGGCGCAAAAGAGCTCTGCTTAATCATCACGTCCAGTAATGCAATATCAGAAATTGCAAGTGTTTACCCGGAGTTCCCGCATTTTAATTTATGTTGATTTGCAATCTTAATACAGTCGCCAGTAACGTGATATCGCAACCTGCGTACACAAAGCGATACCTACTTCAAGCAAAGACGATTTACCGTCGATATATGCAGCCCTCCTCGGCGTTCTGCAGTGAAATGCGTCACGTTGGATCGTTGAGCGCGGCCCCAGCGAGTGGTAGAGAGGTGCAGTGAAGACGTCAAATTCAGCGAAACTGTCACTATACGAAGTGACCACTTCGAGCATAATGCAAGCGGCCGGCCTTCTCTATAAATGCTTACAACACTCCTCTGAGCGCACAGCTTCCCCGAAACTGGTACGCAGCTGCGAAGCTCTCGGCTGTGGCGAGAGACGATGTCGGAAAAGTGCACTAGCGCGGAGCAGTGTCTCGATCGCTCTCCTCGGTTTTTCTGCCTGCCACCAGGTTTCAATAATACTGCGCAATAAATTCGCGAGACTTTCTTTTGAAGCAATAAAACGTCGTTATATATAGTATATACAAACACTGTACCATAGCCATTGTTTGTTCTCGTTCTGCTCGATTGCCACAACAATGAATATTTATTCACACTTCCATTGATTTTATTTTGTTAGCACGCTAATTTTGTTCGAAAATAAGACATTCCTTTTCGTGTTGAACTCTTTGAGGCACATAACGCAGTTCATCATTCGCCTCTTCAGCCCCACTACGGCCACTGCAAACGGAAGACCTTTCCGATGTCTCTCCATTTAATCCTGTACAGTGCAAGCTGGGATCATCCTATCCACGAAAGTTATCGATGTCATCCCCCCACCTATCTTTCTGCCGCCCCCTGCTACACTTGCCTTCCCTTGGAAACCACTACTTTACTGTTAAGGACCATCAATTATTGTGCCTTCGCAATGCATGCCCTGCCCATGTCCATTTATTTATCTTCTTTAGGGACTATTTTATCCAGTGGAACTACTCGGAGAGGGCGTGCTCCAAGTGCTTCTCGCAGGTAAAAAGTGATCGGCCGAAACGTCAAACGATAGGCCTACAGGACTGGTTGGTAAGAGATCCTTTAAGGTGACTTCGCCGCTTCATACTTGTGTTTTCTCCGGCTATAATACCCTCTAGAGAAATATTCTTTGGCGAGCACATATTACCACACTCATATCTTCAACCAAAATATCTGTAGAATTTGTGTATTGACATCTTTGTCATGCGCCGCATAAAGTGAAGCTTATGGCTTACAGAACCAGTAACAGACCTAAACATGAGCAGGCTAGCTGTATGTGGGACTAGGACGAAATAAACCTGAGATCTACTCGAATCGATTCAAAATTGTAATAATCCCTTAGTTCATTCTGCATATTTCTATACAATCAGAGCTTAATTTCTAATAGTCATTCTGTTCTTGAAAGCCTCAGTGCTCGCCGCAGCAGTGCCAACCTCCTCTGTTTCCTCCGCAAGTTTTTCGACAGCTTTATTAATCAAACACCTTACACCTTTGACTTTCCTGGCCACTTCCCTTACTTCAACTTTTCTGCTTTCATTTTCTCTGAATGTTCCGAAGTGAAATTCCCTTTTCAGATGCTCCAGTCGCTTTTATCTCAACGAAATGACGTATACAGCTATTGATAACTATGTAACCGATCATTTATGTAAAAGCCCTTGAGGGGGGTCTGTAAGGTAAATAAAATAATTGAAGCGAACCCTGTTTTGTGCGTGGCTAGCACACGTCACTATGATTTATGGAGTGATTAGTCCAAATATTAACCGGTTGTGAAAGTCTAAACCCTGTCATTTTATTTGTTAGTTTTGTATTCAGTAAGTTATTATCACTGCTACCTCACGTCTGAGACGTTTCAAAAGTTGTTGCTTAGAGTGAAGACAAGAGATCATAATACATAACTAGGTACTCGCTTTTCAAACGGTCCAGGTTGTAGCTCTCACATAAAAAAAGTAATAATTTTGTTCCAGAACATGACTTTGCGCGGGAAAAAAGAAAAAAAAAATCATGACCATCAAGATTCCCTAATTTTTATTTCTATATTCTGTTGTCCAAAGTATAAGCGTTCTGATGTTATTTTAATGATGCTTACGTTTATAAATATCGGTTCATGCGACGTATTATATCCGTTTCCTAGACCGCTATCTTTCCAGGAAAATTATTCTTCCCATGTTTTAGGGCAGCGCAGCCGGCAGGCAGCGTTACAACGTGGCTCCAGGTATCGCAAGTGCCTGCACACTGCATTGTCCCTCTTTTCAAAGGAGAAAACTGATGATGCCATGCATGCAGGTGGCGGCTTCAGAGCATAAACCTTTCAAACCTTATTGCACGAGCGAGACCATTGAATGTCAACAAACGCCACCTCCTTATTGTTCGCACTTGCCTTGTCTTCTTCCGAAAAATAGGCCATTGTCTGGGTGGCGAAGCACGGGAACAATATATCTAAAGGGGTAAAGTTGTTGACACCAAGCTGTTGGTTTCTTAGAACAGCTGGAAACCCGGCAGCATATTTTAAACTCAACACATGTGTATTTCAATCCATAGTTTGCGTATCCTTCGCTGTTGCACGAATCTTCCACGCGTGCGAGTTCCTTAAAGCTTTTGAAGCATTATCAAGCAATCCTGCAGCAAGATATGAAAGTTGAATGTTTTCTCCTTTGTATAACAGTCGTGATAATTGGTAAGTTTTCATTGCTAACTGCTGAGGACCTTTTAACGGCAATTTAAGGATGCCAAATATTGCGAAGATGCTGTTGGTTCTTCCTTTTTTATCTCAAAATCGTAAGAGGGCAAATAAAAAAAATGCAACCATCCCGTGGTAGTTCGTTCCCCGTCTGGTTGTGATCTTCCTTCAGGACCACGGGAGACGGCGCTGACTTAAGATACAACTGTCAGATTGTTCCTATTTTGAGCGAGGCCCTCACAGTACCAGATACATACAAGATGGCTGCATTGTAAGAACGAAGTGCGCATATATCAGTGACGTTGTAAACGATGTTCCTGTAAAATCGATACTATATAAAGACGACCGTGCCCTGCATTAAGGAATAGAGAGCCCCTCGGATCAAGTATTGTTGAACAACGCACCTCAGAAGCTTGTTGCCTGGCGTGAAGATTGGCAGATTGCGGTAAATTTTACGAAAAGTGCTTATATATGTATTACTCACAAAAAGAAGAAGCTTAACTTATCGATAACAAACAACCTCAAATGGAACAGCACATTGGTAAAGTAAAAGATAACGCCTGCTGTAAATTTTTTTTTCTCAGAAGAGCCTTAACACTGTCCGCAATGAATGTCCATTTACTGGCATATAACACAATTATACTTCCAGAATTCGATTACGCAGCAATTATCTTAAACCCTCTTACACAAACTAACATCAATATCTTGGATGGGTGTAGAAAAAATTACTTCGCTTTATCTGCAATAATTTTTCCCGCACGTCAGCCACAGAATTTTTAATACGAGCCAACTTTCCACAACTATCCCATCGTAATCGCGTTTCTCGACTAAAATTCATGTAGCAGGTTCTAAATGGACACTATACAACGTTGGCATCTCTGGCATAATGACATTCTCTTCTGGATATTCCACTAGGCAGAGGCATCAACTAACTATGAAGCCTTTCCATGCAAAAAATTTATTTTTTAAAGCTTTTTTTTTCCGAGGACCGTAACTGACTCGAATAACTTCCATATTACAGAGTGACTCAACATTCCCCTTCTTTGTTTACTGCCAGTCTGTGCTGATAGCGAAAAAGCTCAAATACACCTCTTTTTCTTTTTCTGCAGTGCATTGTTTTGCGTGTTTTTGCAGAGCATTCTGTTGTGAATGATGTTTCTTGTTGTGGCCCGGGAGTGTACCTGTAAATTTTAAATAAATAAAATGAATTCTCGACTATGATTATACTGTACTTTGGGATACAAGTAGAGAATGAAACAGTTAAAGTGGGGTGTGCGCAAATTACTATTCCCGAGCATTTAGGAGTAAAAGACGATCAGCTAGTAGAAGGGAGTCGACACATATTTCCTTCTATTGTGCTAGTGACGCCTTGATATAAGACTGAAGGAAACACTTTGATCAGAATTGCCACCAGCAGAAAAAAAGATGTACCCGTGGCATGTTGATAATTTTGACTACAAAAGCCAGTTCTATAAGGTTACTATGCGAAGTGCCATAACCTATACTTCGTAATTCTCTCGTATTATGCCAAACGTCCTTTCTCTTCTGCTTAAAATTTTAGAGCAAATATAGGCAGCTGATTGCATGTTCAGCATGGCAACAAAAAATCGTTAACCAGCGGAGAGTTTACATAATTCACCTTTTTGTGTCAACATACTTTGCTATCGCCGCTGAAGCCATCTCTATAGCTTAAAAGGCTATTTTTTTAACTAAATGGTTCACTTTCAGTTAATCGTTTTTTATTCAGGGGACTCAATATGCTATTATGCTGTTTGAAATATAAAAAATTCCACATTTTTTTTAATGCAGGAAATGGTTACAGTGCCGGCGGTTACCGACCTGGCACTGCTTTCTGCTACCCTGACCCCAGGGTAAGCCTGAGACTTTTCTTGCACCAATATACTGAATGATAATGTTACAAAAACTGAAATATTAAAAAAAATAGTGATGATAACCTGCTGTTATGTTTACATCCAAATGTGGCGAAGGTTCACTGCATTCTAAACAGTGTTAATATAGGCAAAAACATGGTAGGGTTTCAAGTAGATAACCCTAATAGACGGCGAATGCATGTCCTTAGCCTGCTTGCCCGATAGTTTGGCTTTGCTGCGTCATCGACACGTCTGGCGATGACAATTTAACTGGGAAGAATACAAGTAAAAGTATTTTCAGGAAGGCGCATACCAGCGGCCGGGATAGCTGCGAGCAGCGCCAAGAGGTACGAGCGAGAGATCTTTGTCTTCTTCGTCCGTAATCGACTCGTGGCATAGTGCATCTCTCCGTCGTCGTCGTCAGCCCCCTACATGAGCCGGGATGGTAGAAGCGCCATCTCGAAAATGGGGGGGCCCAAGGGTCAGCCACATGGTAGGGTTTATGGAGGCGGACGTGGATGAAGTCGGTGGTGGGGCGAGAGGACGATGGTGAGGTCGCATGGGCAGCGATTTCATACTTGACGTCAGTCACTCTGCGCACCACACGAAAAGGGCCACTGTAGTGGGAAGGAAGTTTCTCGGGGAGACCATCGTGACGCGAAGGCAGCCACAGAAGGACGACGCATCCAGATTCGTAGTTTACTTCACCGTGTCGGTGGTCGTAGGCAGACTGCTGGGACGCTTGAGAGGCTTGGAGCCGATGGCAGGCTATTGGCGCGCCTGGGTGGCTTGATCAATGTCGTAACGGGCTATGCGTTGATGGGGACTGGAGAAGGCGGCATGGAGTGTCGAGGGCAAGATGGGGTGCCTACCAAACAAAAGTTAGAGAGGGGAATAGCCCGACGAGGCATGCCGTGAGGAATTATTTGCGAAGGTCACATAAGGCAAGGCGCTCTCTCAGTCGTGGTGGTCGTAGGAGACATACATAGCTGATATATCGGTCAAAGCTCGGTTGAGCCGCTCAGTAAGCCCTTTGGTTTGTGAGTGATACGTTGTGGAGAGATTGTGCTGCGGGGAACACGAACAGAGGATGTCCTGAAGGACTCTAGTCAGATCTGTGCGGCCGCGATCGGTGAGTAGTTGGCGAGGAGCGACACACTGAAAAATGATATTTTGCAAGAGAAAATCCGCGGCTTCTGCTGCACAGCTCTTCGGTAAGGCACGTATGATGGCGTACCGAGTCGCATAGGCCCTTGTGACCGCGATCCAATTCATGCCGGAGAGGGATGTGGGAAAAGGGCCGAGAAGGTCGAGGCCAACACGGTGAAAAGGTTCCAGCGGGACATCAATGGGCTTGAGAAGACCGGCAGGTAGTGTGAGGGCCTTTCTCTGCGTTGAAACAGGTCACAAGCGTTGATGTAGCGCTTAATGGGACGATATAAACAGGGTCAAAAGAAGCGGCGCCGGTCTCGAGCATAAGTGCGGTGCGGGAGACGCCAAGGTGTCCGGCTGTCGGCAGATCGTAGAGTTCTTCAAGGACAGAGGAGCGTAGCTGTTCGGGAATAACAAGCAATTGCGGAGACGCATCAGGGGATAGGCTGTGGTGGTCGAGCATGTCATTCTGAAGAACATAGTTTCAGGGACGGATTCGGGTGTTCTGAACACAGGCCATCAATGAGTGGTTGTAAGGAGGAGTCTAGGCACTGTTTATCGGCGACGTTGAGGAGATCAGAAATAGCAAAGAGACAAGGCACGCTATTAGTTTCGCGAAGATAAGGGATGTCCACAGGGCACAGGGACAAGACAACGTCATCTAAATAACAAAGACAGGTAGACCACTTAAAGCCGCGAAGAAGGGAGTCCATCATGCGTTCGAAGGCAAGTAGCGCGTTGCATAAGCCAATCTGCAAGACTTTAAACAGATATAAGCCGTCAGGCGTCATGAAGGTGGTCTTTTAGCGGTCCATGTCATCGACAGGTACTTGCCAGTACCCAGAACTAAGGTCAGTTGAAGAAAAGTCCTTGACATCGTGAAGGCAACCTAGTGCGTCATCGATTCTAGGCAGAGGATAGATATCCTTCTTACTGATGCGGGTGAGGTGACTGTAATCGATGCAGCAGCGCCAGCTCCCGTCCTTCTTTTAACCCCGGACCACTGATGTGGCCCAAAGGCTCGACGATGGTTTGATGATGTCTTTATCTTGCATCTTCTCCATCTCCTGCTTTGTTATACGGCGTTCTCCCATGGACACTTTATACGGACGTCTGTGAAGAGGAGCGGCATCACCGGTGCTGATGCGATGCTTCACATTAGAGGTTAGATACAACGGGTGGTCATCGAAGTCAAAGACATCGCAAAAATTGGGCACTAGACAGAGCAGGTCTTGGGCTTGCGTTGGTGAGAGTTCAGAAGCGATCATTTTGCCGCAATCGTCGGTTGGTGTCACGATAGTAAGGGGCGGAGAGTAGAGAGCGAGACGCAATTGGCCACAACCACGGAGATAGAGGCATTTAGGAGGCGAAACTCGCCTCTCTCCCGCGACCGCGGAGAGTCACAGGCGCTGTCTGCTTCCTTCGACCGCCGCCGGATGCCGCCCTCGTCAGGTTCCCGAGGACGACGCGCGCCCGCGCCATCGCGCGCATTTCAGTGCTTCCGCGGGTGAGCATTTGCGCGACCAACATTTTCTTCACAATAATGTCATGCTGCCCTGAGTTATCGTGCGGTACAACGTTGCTTCATAGTACGGGAGGCAATCTACATTCGAATTGTAACCGTTGATGTTTCCTGCGGCTGGTGCTCTTCCGCCTATTGGTGGGCAGTGCCGCGCGCGATGGCTGCCCTTTTTTACTTGACGGTCGTGAAGGAAATTCGTTGGATACACATGAAGCATGCGAAGCATTTTAGCTTTGTGCTCTTACCTTCAGGGACCTGGGGACCAGAAGAGAGAGGCATGCAGCTAAGCTTGCCGAAGAAGTAAAAAGATGAAGAGGTGAATATGCTCCCGGCGCAAGCATCGGTCATAAGCCAACACGTACTTACATCATAGCCTGCTGATTTGCGTGTCCTCTTCGGTCGGAACAAATCAGTCAAATAAAATTTAGCGCCAGGTTGTTCTCTAAATTCATTGTAAGCTGCAAGTAATACATCATTGCACTTTATAACTTCTCATGGTTTCGTATGTTGCTTTCAATTCAGCCAGCGCCAAAGTGTGAAATCTACATATAAGATAGGACAAATGAATAGCAATATACGAAGGCATCGCATTTATTCACATTCCCTCCGAGCGGGACGCACCACACGAAATGATTGTGGAAAGTGGTACACTATGTACAAATCTATTTACATATATACATTGAGGGCGTCAGTTAATACGGTGACAATCATTTCTATCAAAGTTATTTTTCTGCGCCACTTTCCACATGTCTTTAACAAATAGTTAACACTGCAGTCTCGTGTCTGTGCTGCACTTTGATGGTTCGCAGACGCCTGGCATTGGGAGCTTCTTGAAGTCGTTGTGTGGCACAACTCGCACAAATGCTTGATACTCCAAGGTCTCAATCCTTACAAAGCCTTGACATTTTCTTCTTTTCTTTTGTTGTTTTCTGAGTGTCCCGTGTTTCCCCAATGCAACGTTGCCTCATACGCATTGCGACGTAGTAGTGCAAAATCTTCGCGATAGCGTCATTTTTATGCTCATGGCAAGGGAACGTTACATTAAAGGTGTCCAGAACATGGTCGATGGTGCGCCAAAAGACATCGCAGTCATCCATATTCTTGGAAAAAAAGTCTTCTGCGCAGCGAAGCAGGTTATACAGTTTGGTGTTCGGGTGCAGGAGTCCACCCCTCGTTTTGCAGAGTGTCTAAGAGGCTTCTTTCATCGTTGGCACTGCAACTGAAAGAGATGCTCTACACTTTGACCAGGGAAACATTTTTGTTAGTTTCCTAGTCAGGAACCCTGTCACATAATATAAAACTGCGTTCACGACTTCCGCATCGTTGTTGTCACT